>NW_015090906.1:197876-449385 GCF_001431845.1 Calidris pugnax | reverse complement strand
TTGGTTTTTTTTTGGTTTTTTTTTTTTTTTAAGGGAAGTAGTTCAAGTCTTGTAAATGCTTAAATATGTAGCAATAAAGTTTGAGAAGCCTTCAGGGCAGCTCCAGAGCCCGCAGACTAACTCAGCAAAGAGTGTCAGGGAAAAAAGTCACAGTTGCCTCCCACTAAAAGTGGGAATTCGGCAGGCTGCAAGCTCAGAGGGGCCTGACCCTGGTTACGATGATATCCCACAGAATAGCCTTAGGAGGCCTGGAGCATCCTGAACACCAGCAGTACCAGGACATCACAGTGCTCTGAGGACAGAGCAGCCGCCAGCGAAGAGCCCTGCAAGCGTAGCTGTGTGTGTGGCACCAGCATCCGTGTCCACCCTTGTCCTTCTGAGCAGAAAATCAACAACCCCACAGGAAAAACCTCTGCCCAAAACCAGAAGAGAAAGGATCTGGGTTTGCTGACTTCTAGGGAGTCAGAAACAACTTCAGCTACAACCTGAGACCTGAATACAATCCCATGCTCTCTACTTTATCTAATTAGCTAAAGTGAATTTTTCTGGCTCTTTTCTCCTGCTCACCCAACACTCCCACACACCTAATCCCCCATTTCCTCAGCCTTCATCGTGCTGGAGCTGACTAGATTAATGGGAAATGCTAATATATCAGGCCTGAAAGGAAAGCAAAGAGCTGGTTGTGTTTGAATTCCACATTAATCTAGTTGGTGATGAAGCTATAAATCAAAACCTGGAAGTTTTACCAATCTGAAATGATGTGTTTAACATCTCAGCCCTTTCCTTCCTCCCTCTTGCCTGACATTGATTTGCACAGCCTTTTACAGCAGCAGGGCAGGCTTGCAAAATGCTACTTTTGCTTCTGTATCCCTAATTGTGCTTAGACATAATAAGATGTCTTCAAGGCAAGCAGGGTGAGGAATGATGCTGGAAGAAGAATGGATTTTCCAAATGGCTCCTTTATGATGGGGAAACCACATTCCTGATAGAGTACATGGGGTTGTGGGGATGTCTCAGAGCCCACTGCAAGGTGGGTAACAGCCTTTCCCTTTCTTGATGCAATACCCAGCAGGGTGCAAGAAATCTCCCAAGTGAATGGAAGATAAGTCCAAAAGCCCTTCAGCTCAATCCACAACATCACCATGGCAGCTGGGTGAAAACCCATTAGCACCCCAGTATCCCAGTGGTGGGCACCATGTGGGAAACACACCTGAGATGCATTCGCCCCAGCGAAAATAGAACTGCAGGATCTGGAAAATAATGTGAATGAAGTAGTTGAACATCAGATGCAAGGAGGATGTGGGTTGGGGGCTCACCATGGCTGAGTACATCAGTGTGTATATAGATGTAAAAACAGCTTCTGGTCTGCAATACCTGCCAGCTCTGGCCCAAGAGGAGAGACATAGAGTTAAAACACTGCAAAAGCACCCTCAATACTAAGGATCCAGGAGTCAAGGGTGATTTTTACAGCTAGAAACCAGTTAGTGAGCTGGAACCTGTGACTTGATTCTGCCTTGCAGGAGCTGGGGGTTTCCACAGCAACAGCAACCTCCCTCCTGAGGCTGGGGGTGCCCAAAGACCCCAAATATCTTTCCCACATATTAGGACCTTGGCTTCTGCTTTTGTTCCTGCCATTGCTCCTTGGGTCTTTATCTTCCTGCCAGCATAGAATCATAGAATCAATCATAGAATCATAGAATCATAGAATTGTCTGGGTTGGAAGGGACCTTTCAGATCATCTAGTCCAACCATCAACCTAACTCTGACAAAACCCATCACTAACCATATCTTTAAGCACTATGTCTACCTGTCTTTTAAATACCTCCAGGCTCTCTTCTCTTCCTCATTCTAGTTAACATCCAGCCCCTGAATACTACAGCCCACCTCCTTCCTTAATCCCATTACCTATAACTGGATATATGGGGAGCAATGAGGTATTGAAGACAATTCTGTGTTTGTGCCTATAGCCTGAAGTGAGTCATTTTGTCCATCTCTGTCTTGATTTCTACAGCAGTAAAAGAGGCATGATGTTACTTAACTGTCTTTCTGAGTACTTGGTGGATAAGAAGCAGTGTGTAAAAGGTACACAGCACGGTAAGCGAGGAATTAAATGCCTGTGATTAGTATTACAGCTCCTTGAGAGACTGCTCTGAGTCCAGCAGTCTGCCTCTGACTTGGTAGGAGCAGTTGGTGGGATTTTAAACAGACAGACACATAAACACATTTTTACTGAAGATGTAGGTCCTGGCCTGCCTAACGGTCTTTGACATTGCACAGACATCGCCGGGAAACTAAAACATTTGTTGATGGATTTGGAGATTAAATAAATAGTGAAATGCAGAACTGACGGCCTATCCCATAATAAACCAGCCCTCCCCCAGCACTTCTTGAAATGTAAGTATTTCCGCAAAAGCAGGCACTGTGTTAGTTCACAGGGCCATTTTTTTAGTAGGTCAGAGCATTCAGACATCTTCTGGGCATTGATAAAAATACACTCGGCAGCTCTGTGGCCTCCCACACAACTGACTGTCTGAAAGCCTCGACTGGAAGTTTATTATTTGTTAATCTCCTTTTTCAAATGGGTCTCGATCACACAGTCAGAAAACCACACGGTGGATCACAAAACACATTTAAAATACAGCAAGTGTTCATCACAATTAAAATATAGCAACTGGTGAATATTAGCCCCACTGAAAGGAGAGCAGGGCAAGTGGTTTGTTCAAACTGGGCAGACAAATATATCCCTGGGAATTGCAGCAAAGTTGCAGGAGGATTTACTTGCCAGGAAGAGAAATGCAGTCTGAGACAGATGATGGTACTTTGCTTCAGGGTACCAAAAGTCTCTCGTTCTTGAGTGTTGTGAGTACCACAGCATTGCTTAAAGACAGTGAGAAATGGAGTTACTCGGCATCTCTGAAAGTTAAATCGTGTTTGGAGACCAAGAATGAAGGAAAAAATATTGGTTGTTTTAACCTATTTTATAACAACTGCTGCTCAGAGAACAACCTGAGCAAGTCTAGATTTCTGATTGCTGTGTTAGTTTGGATTTGAAGACTGAAATATCAAGTGGGATGGGATCCTGACCACCACAGCCAGCATCACTCCCAAATTGCTATTCTGTATACCTCTGCTAATGCATTGATCCTGATTTCCCAAAAGCCAAGAAAGCAAAGTTTCACTGGTCAGACATAAGGTGAATTACACTGATTTTGTTGATGCCTGGAGCAACTTGCCATTTCAAGAACCCGTCGCTTTTTGCATTGGCAGTGAATCTGGCCCAAGCCCTCTGTACAGCATTAGCTTTGTTTTTATATATTTTGTAGATGAGACAGTAGAAGGAAATTACCATAGAAGTTTTTCAGGGCTTGTGTGGAGAAGACAACAGTCTAGGGAAAGGATACCAAAAAATTCTCCAAGTTGGTGTCACACCTGAGGAGCCATGGTCTTGTTTGGTCGTGCAAAGGAGGACCTGATTTCCCCCCAGCGATGTGTGCAAAGCAGCATGGGTCCTGCTCAGCCAGGAACCTGGATGTGTGGTACGCTGCTGTGGAACCCCCAAGTCAGCCTCAGCAAGGGTGAGTCAGCAAATCATAGAATCATAACATCATAAAATCATAGAAACGTTTTGGTTGGAGGAAGCCTTTAAGATCATCAAGTCCAGCCGTTAACCTAGCACTGCCAATTTACTACTAAATCATGTCTCTCAGCACTACGTCTACCAGTCCTTTAAATACCTCCAGGGATGGCGACTCCACCACTTCCCCAGGCAGCCTGTTCCAATGCTTGATAACCCCTTCAGTGAAGAAATTTTTCTTAATATCCATCCTAAACCTCCCCTGGCTCAACCTGAAGCCATTTCCTCTTCTATCTCTTGTTACTTGGGAGAAGAGACTGACGCCCACTTTGCTACAACCTTCTTTTAGGTAGTTGTAGAGAGCAATAAGGTCTCCCCTCAGCATCTTTTTCTCCAGACTAAGCAACCCCAGCTCCCTCAGCTGCTCCTCATAAGACCCGTGCTCCAGACCCCTCACCAGCTTCATTGTCCTTCTCTGGACCCGCTCCAGCACCATAATGTCTTTTTGTGGTAAGGGGCCCAAAACTGGACACAGTACTTGAGGTGGGGCCTCACCAGTGCTAAGTAAAGGGGGGCAATCACTTCCTGAGCCCTGCTGGCCACACTATTTATAAATACATGCCAGGATGCTGTTGGCCTTCTTGGCCAGCTGGGCACACTGCTGGCTCATGTTCAGCCAGCTGTCGACCAACAGCCCCAGGTCCTTTTCCACCATGGAGCTCCAGCCACTCTTCCCAAGGCCTGTAGCACTGCATGGGATTGGTGTGACGCATGTGCAGGACCTGGCACTTGGCCTTGTTGAACCTCATACCATTGACTTTAGCCCATCGATCCAGCCTATCCAGATCCCTCTGCAGCGCCATCCCACCCTCAAGCAGGTCAACACTCCTGCTCAACTTGGTGTCACCTGCAAATTTACTGAAGCGTGCTTGATACACTCATCTAGATCATTGATAAAGATATCAAACAGAACTGGCCCCGGTATTGAGCCCTGGAAAACACCACCTGTGACTGACCACCAACTGGGTTTAACTCCATTCACCACAACTCTCTGGGTCTGGTCTTCCAGACAGTTTTTCACCCAGTGAAGTGTACACCCACCCAAGCCATGATGGCTCCACAAGCACAGATGCACTGGGGTGTGACTAACTCAAAGAAAAAAGCATGAAGGAAAGGGACATATATACTTCTTCTAGTATTAAAAAGTTTGGCTTAATTTTACAAAGTTGATGACTGTTTCTTTCTAGAGCTGTTTTGGTTCTAGTATCATCCAGAGGTCCTACAGCTGATCTCCTTTGCTCTCAAGATGCAGTAGCAACAGGGATTAATATATTGCAGCAACAAAACTAACATGGTCAAGAGCTTATTTGTTCATCTAAATAATAAACAGTGGGAGCAGACTCTGTCTTTGGGAAGTGATTGAGCGATCAGGCTTTCTGTCCAAGCAATATCCTACTAAAATACTCTGTCAGTATTTAAATTGGAGGACGCTGGATACTGGAAGAAAAGCTGTTTGGATTAATATACATATGTGTAAAGTTAGCTATTGGCTCATGCTGGCCACTAATAATACCGCAGCTGCGGGTTCTCTGTGGCAATGAACTATGGAGATGCCTTTCCCAAGCAGACCTCCACCCAGCAGCAACTCTCCTGACACCTGACCCACCATTTCGGGTCCTCTCCAAAGAACTGGAAGCTCATGGGCATTGTCAAATAAAGTGATGTGATTTTACTGAGCTTTTGCAGATGTTCACTCATTCTGTCTGAGAAAAGGACAACTGTTGAAGCCCACCCTGCCCCGTGAGTATGAGGCTGCACTGATGCTCGTTTGGATGGGAAGGGAGGCACCGTTGCTGGTCCCATTTCACTGGTGACTCTAGCAAAGGAACATGATATAATGCCATGGGGGATGGCTGAAGACATGTGCGTGTTCTAATGGAAAAAGTGCACTTGTGCATGTGCTCAGAGCTCACAACAGAGTAAATCTGTTAAAAGACCCCAGTCCTGGGAGTTATCACGGGCAGTAGCATCCCCTGGTGTGTAGGTTGGGACGGGTTATCCGTAATTGAAATCTGGACACATCTTATAAAATAACTCCTTAGTTTTTCAGGATGGTTTTACATGGGTGGAGGGTAAAAAAAGGGTTCAGCATTAAGCCCACTTGCTTCCTCCTCCTCTTTCCCAGGCTCATGGGAGCTATTTGGCTTCAGATTCAGGCTCCTAAAACAAGCTGCAGAGAGCAGATTGGGCAACCCCACATCATAGGCAGCCTCTGCGCAGACTGACCTGCAGGTTCATGCCAGCCAAGACCAAATGCAGCCCAGGAAAGGCAGCTTGGTTCACTTGGAGCCATCATTGTGGTACCTCTCATGGGGGTTTCAAAGCCTTGACCCAAAGCCACTGGGTCAATCAGTGGGATGAGGGGTCTTTCTGGGTAACCGGTTTGTGTTATTGGCTGCAGGCATCTTCTAGAACAAACAAATATTTAAAATAAACACACCACCCATGCCTGCTGAAATCCAAAGAAGGCCATAAAATCTATTCCTGAAGTCTGCTGAAACCAGAGCATGATGAACCAGAGCTGGTTCAAAGTTTGCGGAAATTACTAAGAGCCTTGCCCTGGTCTCCCTTTAAGCGACACACACAATTTCTACAGGCTTTTAATCTGGCTTCTTCTGTATAACTTGGCTTCACACATGGAGACTCGCAAAGCACAGGAAAAGCAAAATACCAAGCAAATGGGAGTAGCAGAAAATGCCTTTTCCAAATGCAAACATGGATCAGTCAATCCAGCATCCGGCATTAATCTGTGAAGCTGATAAATATTGTAAAGGATTTGTCCCCACAGCAGAATTAAAGTCTAGCCTCAGTTGTCTAAGGCTGATTAAAAAAGCAGACGAGCTGGATACGGTTGGTTTACAGTATCATTTCCACCTGGACTCAACTATGGACTGGAACGAGTTGCAATTCAAAGTGGCATCCAGATCTAGTGCCTCCACCATGACGTTCAGTTTATTTAACCCAGTTTAGCCAGTATCAGAAACACGAACAATTTATTAGAGCCGTTTTGTTATACCTCAAGCTGCAAGCAGTTAGTGTAACTCCACAGAGAAGCCAGTCAAATAAGACCCAAACCTTTCTGTATCGCTTAAAACACATTCAAAGTAAAACAAAAGTTTTAGGCAACCAGATGCCTCCTACTTTGCAAGACTAAGCAGTCCAGAGGCATTGCACAAGTCAAGCAGGGTTAAGTAGTGTGACTGCAGTTTAAAACCCACCGCGTTTGCCCGTTTTCCACAGGTTAGGTGTCTTTAGGCGTCCTTGCCTCCGGGTAAGTTATAAATTACTCTTGTGCAGCCGCGGGGACAGCTTGAGGACGCAGCACAGCTAAGGCTGGCTGTACTTATGAGTAAAAAGCTCACAGAAAGGGGATATAGCAGAGTGACCCTTAATTTGCAGTCCTTTATCCCCCTCTGCTCTATCAAAGGAGAGTCTGGACCTGTGTTCAGCCACAGCAAACCCTACCACCATCCTCAAAAGCTGCATTTCTCCTCCCAGACTTCCCCTGCCCACGGTGTCTTCTCTGTCCCACCACTTATGGTAGGACCCAAAGCGGTCGGTAGGAATGGGGCAGGACCCTGTGTGACTCCCCAGGGGGGAGCACAAGGGTTTGAGGGTCCGGCCTGGTATTTTGTAACCCTACCTGATAAACGGCTCTGGAAATGCACCATGGCTTCAGCATGAGCTGCAGGACCCTCAGGTTTCCAAAGCGGCAAGTCCTCAGAGCCCGGGATGTCAGGCTCCACACCAGACTGTCCCAGCTGTAGAGCAGATCTTCAAAGCCAAAGAGCACAGCAGCCATGCCAGCTCCCCGGGTGGAACACCCCGGACTCCCCACTCAGAGGCAATCGGCTAATCCCAAGGCGCCTTATGAAGTGCAAGGTTAAAAAGTCACTGCAATTTCCATCAAAGAAGGAGAAGAAAAAGAAAGGGAAAAAAAAACAAAAACAAAAACGCCAAACCACCAAACCAAACCCGACAACAAAAACCAGCAGCCAAAATAAACTGTTTAGGGATGTGTCTTTCTCCCTTTGCACACGCCCTTCAGGATGTGGTTTCTCCCTCCGTGTGTCTTCTCAAAGCAAGTTCTGCTGCACCCAGGGATGAGCAGGGAAGAGGTAAAAACACCTTTTCTGACTTCGGAAGGCAACTGCACATCCCTCGCGAAGGGCTTCTTGGTTACACTGCATCACTTCCCAGCTCCCCGCTGCAGAACCAAGAAGCAAACTCAGATCCAAAGTCATCACTTTGCAAGCTCAGTCCTGGGACTCCATCCAGAGGGAGGAAAAAAGCCGCTCGCTCTCCCTCTGCCAACATTCCCAAGACATTCCAGTATCGGGCTTAACTCTTTCAAACACTCCCAAAGAACAGCTGAGGAGACAGCTTTGCCACACGCAACGTTTCATCCTTTAAGTTCATGTGTTGACTACCCATTGCACAGTTACACTCCAGTCCTTCTCCCACCCAACTTTTTGTTCTGGAGCCTTTATGTATTTTGGACTCAGAAGGAGAACCTAATCTTTATATGAGACTCATGCAACAGTCTGCAAAACACCTTGTTTACCCAAGGGGTGATATCTTGAGAAGTTCCATGGATTAAACAATGACCATTTACAATCAGTCTGATTCAGCTGGCGTGGACATACTTTTAACCCTTGCTGAGCTTGGATTAATTACGGTGGGGTCTCATCTGAACAAGCCCAGGAGAATGTGATACAGTTATCTCCATGTGAGCTGGATGCCAAAACACTGTTTTTAGCCTATGGATGCAAAGATTCACTTCTGGCATCCCTTCCTAAAGTGGGTGTTGAGAAGAGATAAATTCTCTGCCTGTTTTTCCCAAGGAGCAGCTTGTCTGGGTGGAGATTTCACTGCTGTCAACATCTATGATGAGGTGGGCTGAGGGAACTGGTCTGGTGAGGGCAAAAATATGTTCTCAACACAAGGGTTTTTCATTTGAGTTAAATCACCATGAAATCCATGTGGTTAAATTGCAAAAACTTTTCTGACTAAATCTCATGAGTGTTCCTCCTACCTGTTGGCTAAAATTTAATAACCAGGTGGGGAAACTGAGGTGGCAGTATTTTTACCAAAGGCACAGTGCAAACCAGTGTCCTTGGAGACAGCTGTCTGTTGGTGCTATTTTTCACTCATTTCACTCTCCCTTCAGAGGAATGTGCACAAAAAGGCAGTGGGACTTGAAGGGAGCAGATGGGAGTCAGCTGGGGAGTGCCTACATGGAGGCTCTTCCGAGGAGGCACTTTCTATAAGGGTAGACAGGACACCCCCATTTTGAACTGAAATCATGAGGGACCTGCAAGCACTGAGCCCCAGAAGCTGTTGGGTTAGCAGAGCTCAGGAGCCATCATTTCCCAAAAGCCTTGATGCCTTCTCTCATCAAACTCCCTGGATGGGGAAGGAGCAGGAATATTCATCTCTGGTTGGTTTTCTGCAGGTCTGTCCTGCCCTGACCCCATCCATAATTTGGTCTTTGAGGACTGGAGGGCACAAAGCAAGTAATGTATCACGCTAATGGCAGAAGGATGCTCATCAGCTCATTGACAGGGCAGGTGGAGGGCCAGGAAAACACAGCTGCAAAATCCATGTTCTCAGCCTAATTGCTTCTTCAGGACATCATTTTTAGAGTGGCATTATAAAATACAGTAATAAAACCATAATAATATTTCCTTCAAACTTGTTAGAAGCTACTCGTTCTGCAAAGTGTATTTTTCTTTCCTCCCCTCTCTTGCCCTGCCTATCTGTTTGCCGAGCGTCCAGCCTTTGCTGCCAGTCTCCCTGTGCTCATCATCCCTCGGTGATTTCCTTGCCTGCCTGTAAACTAGGTAACACACTTCCTCCCTTAGCAGCCATGTAGACAGGGGACCATGAATATCTCCATTATAAAGCCTCATTTGGAGGAAAGGGTGGTGTTGGTTTTTTTTTGTAACTTGACTAGACAATATTTGCTCCAGGCTACAGTCTGGTGTATAAGATCTCTGCCTGGGAGCACGAGAGAGGAAAAGAAAGAAATGTGTTTGATAAAGGGAAACAGAGGGGGGAAAAGAAACCATGGCAAGTGATTGCTCTGGGATGTGACCTAACCCCTTTGGTATTCTGCAGAGGGGGAGAGGAGGGGAAATGGAGGATATGCTGCAGTTTTAAAATTAGCTACTCCACATGTGTGTCGTCTTTCTGAATGCTCGAAAGGAGACTTTCAGCCCCCCGTCCCAACTCGGTAATTACTCAACAGATGAGGGCTGCTCTGAAGGAGCCTTTTCAGCCGGTTGATGACATAATCAGACTTTCTGAAAACAGTTCCCCTACGTATTTATTTAACTGATAGACTGGAGCAGTCTCCTTAGGAGTCACTTGAGTCTATAGGAGGCCCTGTGAGTATTTCAGTGTAGATTTACCTTCATGATTAGAGTAGATTGTTTGGTTTCCTGTGGAGGTTTTCCTGCTGATTAGACACATACTATTTTTTGAGGGGGTAAAAGCTGCCTGAATACAGATTACTTGTCCCACCTTGTAGCTTCCAAGGGAATTGCAACCATGGATGTTTCTCAGGCAAAGACCAACCATCCCCTCCAGAGCTGGGGGATACACCACCAAAGGTGCTCTTTTCCAGGGATACACCCCAGAAGGTGGTCTCACTTATTCAAAAAGGCCAGAAGAGGTGAGAGCTACAGGGAATGGCAGAAAAAAAAAATTATCAAGAATCAGCAACTTAGATCTTCTGCTGGTGTACACTTTGAGTCATTTCTGTAAAATCATCTCTCATTTCTATAAAACACATTGAACTTCACCTTCACTAAGGTCAATTAGGAAAAAAATAGTGCCCTTTGCACTCTACAGAGATCTATAGACATCTGCAGATCTTTTCAGCACAGTCTCTCTAATTATGCACTGATTATTTCCCGCTGTTTCTGAGAAAATGTCAGGCAAAACATTTACTATGAAACCTCCTACGTTTCACTGACAGTCCAAAGGCTGTTACTAGGGTATAAAAATAGCTCCTTACTTCCCATGAAACAAAAAAAAGAAAAGAAAAGAAAACCTCCAAACCCTTTGGGCTGCTGCGTTGCTTCATGGGGCTGTCACAGAGGCTTGAAGGCTGGGGCTGGACTTCCCAACCCAACCCCACCCCAGCAGACAGCTCCCCCTCATCACAGACCCTGTAAATCGTGGCCATGCACTGATGTAGGTAGAAGCTGCCTGCACTGGGAGCTGGGGAGAGAGGTCCATGTTTTGCCTTTAGGCAGATTGTATATTCTGGGCTCAGAGGGAGGAGTTCAGCATCTCTTTCCAGCGTGCTCTCGAGTAAATCTCTACCCACAACTTTCCGATGGGTGTGGACATATTTGGGTGTGTTGAAAGACAGACGTGCCGGGTGGAGGGTGGTTTCCTTTGAGCTTGCTGTAGACATACCAGAAATATCCTGCTACTGCTCAACATATGGTCCCAACGGTCCCTGCAGCTCCAGCTCAATGTGGTCTTTTAGGTCTTATTTCAAATCCATTATGCTTTTTGATCTTTATTTCTCTATAATGTTAAGAGGATTAATGTTGTTAGATCTTCATGTCTAATGTTCCCTTTCATGTTGCAGCTTCATGCTTTCTTGTGCTGGAGATTTTTCTTGACATGTTTAACTGGTTGCATTTTGCTCCTTGTGCCTTAATGGCACGTTATTTTTGTGGTTGATACAATGGGAACAGTTAGAGATGACCCACTGCCAGGTGATCAAACACATGGAGAAGGAGCCATCCGCTTCCTTCACATGTGCCCACACAGAGCCAAGGACCTTGGTGGGGACTCACAGAAGCAACCTCCCTCCTGTAACTGCACTGGACCACAAACTCTGCAAAGACTTCCAAATGGACACTGGGCACCAATCCACTTGAGAACCTGAGCCTCTGAGTGTCCTGTGTGCACCCCAACCAAGCTGGTCCTGTTCCTCATGCCGGCCTAGTTAGACTTCTCTGCCTTTCGTCTGACAAGTGGCTTCACTGCCACCCAAAAAGGAACTGTGAAGGGTTTCTGAGTGTCCAGCAGAAGCTTCCCAGAGGTCAAGGACCTGATACTATTGGCTTTATTTCTTGTACTTTTGCCAGGTTTTGTACCTTGTTTGTATAAGGAAAGGTTTGAGAGAGGGTTTTTAAAGGAGCTGGGAATGGCATTTGAGTTGAAGAAGCAGATCCTCAGACTTTGCACGTTATATGGTAAGATACTTATGTTCTGGGCAAAAGAAGCTCACCTGGATTTAAAAAGAAAATGAAAATAAAGTATGGGTGTCCATACGGGATCTGGTGAGAGCTTTGGTTGACTAAGTGTCTGCTGACCCTATATTCATTTTGTATTGCTGTATGTTAATGACCCCAGTCTGGCTGTGCCACAAGACCTGGACAATGATCATGCCTGAACCTTCTCAGACTTGCAGGGGAGGCACCAGCATCCCCAGCTCACCTCTCCAGAGCTGTAGATCAAGAAAGGGTACTTCGAAGTATCTCCCCAAACATATATTGGCCCTTGTAATTGTGATGGCTCTGCCTGCACTGCTTCAGTTACCTTCTAGCTCTCACACATCACACATTACCAAACCACAGATATTAACAGCCTCCACCCCTCACCCTTGGTCCACAATCACTGACAGTCCTACAACCCTTCTGCAGAGAAAATGGGAGAAACTGAAGACTTCTCTGCTGGTTAAATTTTAGGACGAACATCACAAGTCAGAAACCCTGGCCAACTTCCTCAAGATGTTCTCACAAGCCCATATGGTCTAAAATGTTCCATAATGAAATGAACTGCTGCTTCACAGCAATAACTGAATGAAGATTTACTATTCCAGTCATCCACCTTGATCATAACATTTCTAAAGCTCTCTGAGAATGTAAAGTGCTCTGGTGGTGCTAGGTATTATCGTCATGTGAACAGCAGCTCCTTCTGTGTAAGGCTGTATGTGACCTCACTTTAGAGGGCTTTTTATTGACTGACACAGGAGAGTATGTCACATCCTCAAATCACTCTCATTTCATTTCCTAAAGTAAGTTGTGTTAGCGATTTAACAAGGTTTACAAGTAGGTGAATCCTATAAAGCTGGGCTTGTACTCGTCCCTAATATTCCACCAGCTAAAGTGATTTTCACTTCTACTATGCAGAAACGTGAAAGAGATTGTGCAGAGATTTGCTATTCAATCCTCTTTCTCCGCGAACACCGCGGTGAATGAGTCTGCAGGAGGGGATGTAGGTCAGGACAACGTATTAAGTAAATAGTGCAGAACAGCCGCAGAAAGTGAATGGCGAGATCTTAAATGCGATTATTCACTTTGGAAACCCAAGCTTATGATTAACTCTGATCCCACTGGGGACTGCAACATCCCGTGACCAGGGTCTCCAATCAAAGCAACATGCCCTTGCACATGCCCATCGCCACAAGGTTTGTCATCATGCTGCTCTCTGCTATTGTGTGCAGAAATGCTCAGGAAAATTATTTTTGGCCAGAAGAATACAAAAAGAAAAAAAATCACAGCCAGCTTAAGGAGCAGGTATGAACAGGGGGCAACCTAAAGCTCATCCAGAAGCTGAGCTCTTTTCCTTCCGCTTTATTCGCCTATGCCTAAAACAGCCTTTGGCAGTTCAGGGGTGAAGCAAAGTGACCCTGAGACAAACCTGTGTTTGTGCCCATCAGGTGGGCAGTAAGTTTCAGACTGGAGATCAAACACACCCGACTGTTCACAGAAGGAGTCACACAATGTTCAGTTACACTTTTCCTGTTTCAAGCTTTTGCTTATTCCTTTGGTGAACTGGAGCAAAGGTTTCCCCTATATGAGAGGTTCCCCAGTACCCGTATGTTCACATCAATTTTGATTGCACATTTAGCTCCTGCTGCCCACCCCTTATTGGAAGACGATGGCCAACTTGTCAAATACTTGGCTTGGAGAACACATTGCATCACGTTGCAGGTGTCTCTAAACCAGCACTGTTTGCCTGGGAGAGAGGATGAATCTGGCAGCTCATAAAAAGCCAGTCTCCAGTTTTGCCCTATGGCGAGATGGATGATTTAATGAAGGGCAGCCTTGCTGCCTGTGCAAAACAAGCCTACATACAGCACAAATGGCCCATTTCAGTGGAACATTTTCTTACAGCTTATCCTGCAGATATATTTAAGTAGTCTGTCTGATTCAGACCCAGTGGTAACACTCACTGCATTCAATGACTAATACAAAGTCCTTTCTGTTCACAGACAAGAGCTGAGCATTTCATTAAAAAGGAGGAGGGCAAAGGGAACATATTTTAGAAAATCAATGGTCCAGATTTCTCATGTTTGATCTTGCTTATGGGTTGGAAAGCCTGTTCTTGCCTAAGTTAAGCCCATATATTTAATTTATTCTGAAGCTCTTTCTGATCACTACAAATAAATACTTCCCTTGTTGGTTAGGATGCAATTGTCACTGGACAGAGAGAAAAGATATAATATAAACAGGTCAAATATGACCTTCAGAGCAGAAATGCAGAGGCATCTGGTCCTATTCCAGAAAAGTCATCAGTTTCGCCAGCAGCATTAGATGAGTCACATAAATTTATGGATCTGCATTTCCTCAATAGATTAATTCACTGACATTTGTCAGGTGCTATGAAATCTCATGGGAGCTGTTTTACATGTAAAAGTAAGTATGTGTTCAGCCTGCTAGAAAGGTAACTGGTTGTATTCAGCAAGAGTTATGCAGCAAAAAGCAGAAATACTTAAGATGTCTTGGATCAATAATGTACCCTCTGTGTTGAAAGCTCCTACACTGGTTATCAGAATGAGCATAACTACGGGTGAATGAATGTTCCCTGAGGTGAAGACTGGTTATATACATATACGTCCCCTGAGAGAGCTGTGGGAGTAGTGGTGTGGGCACACAGCGGTGCTAAGGGAGGATGCTGTGGAGAAAGGTGGTGGCTCTGCTGGCTCTGGGGGGTAGAGAGGTCCCATGGGCAAGCCGTGCCTGTTAACACCACAAAAAGCAGTGCATGCACATGCTTGTGCACTCATTCATGGCATCTGCACTGGGGCTGACTCACGGGGGGCGGTTTGGTGGTCTCTGTTGCCACAGCACAATTAATCTGCAGATGGGAAACTCAGGAGTCAACATTGGGGGATTACTGTACTGCAGCATGCTGAGAACATCTCCCCAGCTGGGACCAGTTAGACCTTCTCAGTAGAGCATAAGATTTGACCTCTACCCTGGTTGCTCCCGAAACACAGACCCCTGTGGCTTGTGCTAATGGAAAGTCTCCATTTGCGTTGTAGGACAGCACTGGATCTGTGCCATCTACAGTGATAATGCATGCACAGTTGACAGAAGATGATAACTTGCACTTCTGTGGCTGCTCGGCTTAAAACCCTGTACAAACATCAGCTTCTATTGCCTCATGGTGCTTTGGGACATTTGTATTTTTGAGCTGCTACCAGAGCTACGGATGAACTGGGACAAGAGGACCAATGCGCTTCTGTGGGACAGCTGGTCACAGAGGCCACCAGTCCTGGCTTTCCCTTTTCTGGCCATTTTCTGTAGCTACTATTACACCCACATATCCAGGCGGGGTCCTGGGTTTCAGGAGGTATAAATAGTAGCCCAGACTCCATCTGCAGAGGTGGAGTGCAGTTAATCAAACTCCCCCACGCTCTGCCTTCCAACCTGATGATTTGCAATGTGGAACCCAAACTCACTCTCTCCTTGTTTGCTCATGCCTCCTGAAAAGAGGAGAAAATGGATCGAAAGCTGCCAGATCGAAGCAGCGAGTCAGTCACTTCATTGTCTCTATGGACACCAGACTGAAGCTGTTCAGAAGTTAAAACAAAGAGGATTTACGCTCTTGATTTAGAAATTTATGACTCATTCCCATTTTGGCTGATTGAAGTGGCTGTCATTTCCCCTGCCCCCAAAACATCCATGGCATAAAAAATAAAGCCCATAAGCTCTTTGCTGTCCTTATCTTGATGCACAAAGAATTCAAATGTTCGCTGTTGCTATCTGGAGCTAGACTTCCTGTTATTAAGAAGGACATCCTAGTATTTAACAACATGAGATTTTTTTCCCCCCTTCTTCAAGCCAGGCAGAATGTCTAACGATTCTGGGGTTTGTTTCCTGCTTGTAATTAAGTAGGTCACAGCTGCAAAGCAAGAGAACAAGAAAATATTCAGATCACACAAAGCCAAGAACGATTAAATCATTTGCAGCTGAAGGATATGGCAGATTTTCTTTTTTTTTTTTTTTTTATAAAAGAAGTCTCAAGTCTAAGGAAAACAAATATAGGAACTTTTAAGAGAATTATGAACTTGGAAGTTCTGCCCAAGCACCACAGTAGCTCGGAAAAAAAGAGTGATCAAAACCCAGCTGTTCACAAGTTGAATAGCTTTATGTGGTTGAAATACACTCACTTCTTCATTGCTTAAGGCCATATATTCCATCCATGCAATTCTCTTTGAACCACATGCAAGATTGCCCTCATTTCTTCTGGGCAGTTCCCACCAGGCCATATGTTACACAGTCCTTCATGTCAGCCTGAAATGCCATGCTATGTCCTCTCCTGTAGGTCCCACACAGCACATACCCAGTGTGAGTCCAGATGCAATTCAGTCACAGCAGAAGCGCTACCCAGACATGAAGCTCCCATGGAGCTGGCAGTCTTTTGAAGTGCAGTCACGGCTTTTGGTGTTATGTTGCCCTGACTCATCTCCCATCCCATCTCTGTTTAGGTTGGTGAGTTGTTCTTGGTCCCTCCATGACTGCAGTCACCCTACAGACAAGTATTGGCAGTGTGTGGTCTGTTGCCCTTAAGGAGCCATACACTCACGGGTTGAAGAACCACTTGCCACTGCTGAAGGGCCCTGACAGTAGGGATTCAGGGACAGTAGGACAGCTAGGGTTCAGCTTCGTCACGGACAAGCATGAACTGACAAAGCCATACCACAACCTTGCAAAGCCAGGAAAAGCTTCCTTTTAAAGCCAAGGTGTTGGCATGTGTGAACCAGGCACTTTAAGACAAAGTTAATCCTGACTGACCTCATTTGGGTTATTGCAGGATTCGGGAAGAGCATAAATGACAGCATGTTTCCATCATGGTGCTTTTGCCTAGGCTTTGGTATCAACACTCCTCCAAGCCATTGCTCAGCCAAAAAGAGAGGACAGAGAACAACAACCCCACCACCCTCGTCTTTCCCAGGTATGGTGCGTGGGATCACTCTGCTCTGTCACGAAAAGGACAGTGGGATCACTCTGCTCTGTCACGAAAAGGAGATGAAACATGGTACTCAGCGATGGAAAAAGTGGCTGCCTTGGTCTAAAGGGCAACAGAGCCGTGCCCCAAATGCATTGTAGCTGTAACAATAGGGCTCTTATTCTGTACAGTGGGAAAAACGGTCTTTGGGAAGATTTATGTCTGATGTCCACCAAAATCAACACTGCACAGGGCAGTGGTCCAGTCAGACAAGAATCACTGCCTTGGCAGGGAACACCTCCTGTGAATCTGTTTGATTTCAAAATAGGGTGTTTGGTTTTGTCAGAAGAGTGATTAAGATATGGGCAGAATAGCAAGAATGAAAGAATATTGCTGCTTCTATAAAAATATGATCAGGAGAGACAAAAATCTCAGCAATTATAGATTGGTGATGACCTCATGTTTACTCAAGCTCTGACTGGGAAACTGTCATGGGAATGAAAAGCCCATGTAGATGGTATTCAGGGCTCTGTCCCCGTCTGACCGGACGTGGTCAGTTCATTCCAGGATAAGAGAACATGAACCTTTTCATGCTGCAATTTCTTGGCGTTGCAAGCTAGGAACAAGGAAGGAGAGATGGTCAGTGCCTTCCCGATGGGTAATCATAATGAAACACAAACAACTAATGGTTTCTTGGAGGCCAGTGCCTGGGGAATTTGGGAGCAGTCCTGCAGTCTCTCCTTGCAAAGCACTGACCTCGTGGGATAGGGCCTGGGTGCAAGAGCACAGTGGCACATGTACTGGGCTGCAGAAGATTCCTGATTCATCTTCAAGTGATTCATCCTGTCTGGATTTGTGGGTTTCCATTTGGAGTTTCTCTAAAAGGTGCCAACTTTCAGAAATGTTTTTGTTCCCTTCCCTCCAAGATAGGGGTCCTTTCACCTTGAGCCCCTTAAATAGAGGACTCTTGGGGAAGGGAAGATGCTGACTTCAGAGAAAACACCAGTGCTGGGCTCTTTAAGGGATGTTCACACACCTCACAGCATCTCTTGGCCTTTGCAGGAAAATGTTCATGCTGCTTACACCCTTGTCCTGAATCTTTCAGCAATTTCCTTTCCAGTCTAGGGCGGGTAACAGCATCCGTGGATTAGTATAAAACAAAGCTCAGGAATTAAAAGCTTTCAAAATGCTGCTGCAACCCAGAGTCTGGCCAGCACCAGGCAGTCTGCTGGGACTGATTGTAAGGAAAAGGGGCTAGATGATCTGCTGGCATTGGCCTGCTTATCTTTCCCCTGACACCATCCTCCAGAAGCTGGAGGTTGGCCCCAAGGCCACTTTAAGCACTCTCCAGTGACTGATTGGATGCATTGGAATGCACTAACATAACTATGCTTTTAAAAATCAACGTCCTCTCATTTTATGACTCTTCTTGGCCAGGTTCCCACTTGCTGTAACTGAAGCAAACCCTTTTTCATCTGCAGGAAACTGCCACTATTGGTGCATTTGAAAGTTTACAGGAGGATACATGATGGCTTCATTACAGCAAAGTCCAGGATGGAAAAAGGAAGCTTTCCAACAGTTCAGAGTGGAAATTATGAAAATTAGAAAAGCCTCCTCCCAGTCCCTTGTGTGGTTTGTAAGCACGGGTTGGGTGGAGAGATGCTGAGGAGGGAGGAAGGGAGTGTGGATGTGCACTTCCAGCTAATGGGAGACGTGAAGTTTTATCCTGCTTCAAACACACCCAGATTTGCACTGTGTCAGTGGTTCACCTGGGCTTTTACCCTGAGAGCATCCTGGTTGCCAAGGGGGAACAATAGCACTGGCTGGGTCTTGCAGAAGTCTGGAGAGGATCAATGGCTTTGGAGACTTTGTAATATGTAAAGCCTAATATATTATAAGGAATTGTTTTAAATTGTGACCTAAGATTGCCAAGCTTTCCCCTTGCAATAGCCCATCCATCATAATAGCTTTGATGGGCTTTCTTGGATGGTATTTTCAAAAGCTGGGAACTCCAGGCTCTGCCCTCAGGCAACAGTAACAGCTTTGAGCTCAGCTCAGAGGAAAGGACAGCCTGTGAAACATTTGCAACTCACTTTTCTTGGTTTTCTGTGAAAATGAGGAGAAACTACCTGTGGGCTTTTAACCTTGCTCCTACTTCTCCCTTCTCTCTGTTGGTGCATTAAGAATGATTAAGGGAAGTCTGAACGACAGAAAGTCACTTGTTGCCATCCTTACTTTTAGCTTCCTACAATGCTCCAAAGCATCGTGGATAAGATTACAAACTAAGCAGGAAAAGCCTTGTGGTTAGAGTTAGTACCATGGCTACTGAATGTACAACAAAAGCAAGATGTTGGAGAGCTTTTTTTGAGTACTGTGGAGGAGGAAAAGGACATTGGCATTCTCCTCTCTGAATAGTGGTACTTTCTCATGGATCACACTGATCAGGGGAGCACACTGATCCTGTGCTCTTCCCCTGAGGATCTCACAGTGCTGTCGCCCAGCCAAACCCTTTCAGATGCAGTAAATACAGACATGCAGAAAAAAACTGATATGAGATAGATACATATTGCTTTGAATGTCAGATTATATCTACCCTGCAATGAAAGAGAGGCATTTGGAGAGGATGCAAGTACAGTATCCTTTCCTATCTCCCCAGCTGCACGGTACTCAGGTGAGGTATCTGACATTTTACTAAGCCATTGGTCATAAAACCACACTGTGCATTTTTAATGATCTACTTCTGGTGCCCTTACTTCAAACCTCCAAGCATGTAAACACAGCAGACTAACCCGGAAGATGGCTATAGCATTGTCCTTCAGAATAGGGTCAGACATTCCCTCAGGATCTCTGGACACACATCTCCAAAAGAAACAGAGAGCACCATGAGCTCCCCAAAACCAAGTCAAACACAGAGGCTCTAAAATTGAATGACTGCTTCTGCAAACACTGTCTCAAGGTCACAGGAGGCCAGGACCCTGTTGTTTGGCACCTGCTCTACAGCTGATGGAGTCATCCATATGATGGACAAGAGCTTGTGTTGCTGGTCTTGCAACACAAGTTTTAGCTTTGCTGAGACTTAGGCGATGTTCTAGCAATCCACAGTGATAAGGAAGCAGGACCTTCTGCCTGGGTCTGACTCCAAAGACAACACAGTCATCATGTTATGCTACAATCTCCCAACCTCATCTCAAGGAGAAGCAGCCCACGACCAAGGTTATGAAGGCAGGGCCACCAGAAGGATGCCACCGTTGACACATTTTGGTAAAGCCAACGGTAGCCACCTAGTTTACTGAAAAATCAATAAACTATATTGCAAGCGGTGGACTTATTGTGAACATGCAGGTTTGCATGGTACTTGCAAGCCTTGACTAAAGGAAAACTACACAGAGCCAAACCTTGCTCATTTGATCTTCTGCACATGAAAAGTTGTGAGAAGTGTAGAGTGGTTCCAGCATGAATGAGCTGAGTGGCTTTCCAATCTGTTGTGGGGATCTTCACATCTGGGCTGGGCTAGGCTGAATACCCTGTCTGGATCGGGTCTCCAGGAGTAGGTATTAAGTGCAGACATGGCAGCCTGTGTTCATCTCCTCTGACTGGAAAGGCTTTTACTCCCTCTACACTTAATTGAAGATGGATGTCAACACGGAGGGCAATTCATCCCATCCTAAATTGTTTTTGAAGATATGAGGATGAGTTGTCACCAGAAGACACACATTACTCTCTCTCTTTGACTACTGAATGTTGTGGGTTGGGTCAGACCAATCACTGAAGTGAATGACAGGTGTTATCCCCCACCTCTCTCTCCAAGGAGAGGAGGGAGAGAGATGAAGAGATTTAGAGGCCTAAAAAGGCAGTAAAAATTAGAACATTTGCATGACAAACTTGTAAATGTAGGCTGGCTGAAGGTACAAGTGGAATGGAGATGACATGGGAAATACACGCTATCAAGAACAAAAACCCCTGCCTTTAATGTCTCTTAGATGAGCTTCTCCAAAACACATCTTGTCCCATCACTCATCTGTTGGGAGCTGGCAGTGTGGAAGCTCCCTGTAGCAGAAACTTTTGAGTTAAGACCAATTTGGTTCACTCTTGCAGTGATTTCTATTCTGAACTAAAATGGTACAACAGTAAAGTGGTACTTGTTCTGCACATAGCTCTCCAAAGGGCAGATGCTTAATGTAGAAACATTAATTGCAGATTATCAGTCTTTAGCTATTGTTTTACATGGAGTTTACCTAATCTATGATGATGCAAAACCTGGAGAGAAAATAAATGTCCATGGTCCCACCCCATCAAGACATGCTGGCTTTTATAAAGGGAGTGCTAGAAACTAAAATGAATGTCAACCTCAGTTAAGAAACTTGCCCACTTACTTCAAAGCATGCACTACCATAATTACACCTTCTAAATATATTCCAGAAGTACAGCTGGATTGTAGAGTGTGTGCGGGTGACTAAATCGCATCATTTGCAGCCCATTATCTTTTCAAAAGCTTTTCATGTGGTATCTTTGGGAAGTGGAGACTAATTGCGCTCCTTGCCTGTGCAATTTGGAGAGTTTGATACTTTGTCCCAAGAAGAAAAATTAAAGCGTAAGAATCACTCATATCCATCTGCTGGTAGAATGAAAAGTCACCGTTTCTTTGAAGCCACTAGAAATGATTGAGACAATGAGGATAATACATACTTCACCAGGAAATAAGCTAAGCATAGACAGAAAGTTTGACCAGAAGCTTAGAAGAGTGTTTGAAATCTAAATCCAACTTCCCAAACTTCTTCAATCAGCAAATTAGAAACTGTGCAACTTTGTACAGAACATATTTCCTTTTAGTCAGAACAGCCTCTTTCATGATTTCTATCAAGCTGGTTAGAGGGGTCCTGGTGACTTTGAGCTTCACTGAAGTCACTGCTGGTGTTTGACCAGCCTCTTTTTGGTGCCTGGTCTGGACCAAAGATATTCAAAAAAGTGAAAAAGGAAAAGCTCTATGAAGGCCAGATTTGTTGTTCATCCACTGTTTTGGGGTTGGGTTGCGGTTTTCTTCCCTGTAAGCTTATAGTAACCTCATCTAAATGAATGAAAAAATTGACCACATAATTGAGAACCGAAACAATGCATGTATCTTACTTCGCACTTGTCTGAAGATGCTGTTAGTTCAGGAAATTGTTGAAGTAGCATTTAAGTGGATCAGGAATTCACAAAGTCTAGAGGCTTTCTATGTTTGGAATTTAAAACCCAACTGAAGGCATGTCTAAGCACTTCCAGGGATAAATCCTGGCCACAAGCTGAATTAGGACTAGGTCTTCAGGATGGAGCAGGTTGGAAGATATTTCAAATATACAAGTTACCCCTTTGCATTATCTATCACTGGCCAACCTTGCAGGAAACAATGTCTCTGTATGGAAAAACCTATCCAGGAACTTCCTTGTCGGGATGGTAAGTTCTTACCTTTTCAGCTCTAGAGCACTATCTCAAGGCAAAGCACTCTGGTGCTAAACTACCTTAAGTCTTGAGCTTTGGGTTGCTGATGGGGGCATGATCCAGGCATAGTACATGAGAAAGCCCTTTAAACAGGCTTATTAGCTGGATGACCAAAAGGGTCTATGAACCACAGGAGCCTTTTCACCTCCTCCAAGGCTTTATAACTGGATTCACAGGATGCCCCCCTTCCCTTCACCCAAATCCAAAACATTTGGCTCATTTCTAGCTCCCATCCTCTGTCCCCTGGCTTGCCCTTGCTCTGTCCACTGACCTACCCTTGCTGTCCCAGGGTCTGGCCAACATGAAGGCAGCAAATGCCAAAATGTAATGAAAAAAGCTTTTCATTTTCCGATCAAAATAAGAATCCAAAGAACTGGAAATTTCACAGCAGAGCCTCTGCTTGTGAGGTCTCCAGGACTTGAAGAGCTTCTGAGAATTCAATTAAGCTCCAACCATTTGAAAGCCAATTTGAGCAGTACCACAGCTCCGAACTCTGCCGAGTCCACCAGTCACTATCCATTAGCCACTGCTGTCCTCTCACCTCTTGCACCATTAACCTGCATCCATTTTGAGGGGATAAAGTCTGGCACAGCTCCTGATCCGTTTCACAGGAGAGTCTGTTTTGATTTGTTACACCTTTTAGAAGTGTCACAAAATATTACAACTTCCAGACACCTGAGAGGGTGCACCAAGCATTTATCTGTCTAGGTAGAGTTCAAATTAAGCCAATTCCTCCAAAATACTTGTGAACAGGTCAGAAAAGATAAAGCTCAGATGAAGCAGATAAAATTGATGTTTCGGCAGTCACAAGTGATTATATCAGGGCATAATACAGGTGACAGTTTTGCTACTTAAGCTTATCCTCTTACTATTTTTTTTTTCTTGGACACAATTATTTGTCTATAGGACTGGTGAATAATTCATTGCAAATAAAGTTTGTTGCAAAATGCTGCTTTTTTTTTGTTTGTTTGTATATTGGTTTCATCACCTTGAGACTTGAGTGGCTTCCAGAATAAAGCTAAGACAACAGGAGTTCCTTGTTTCAAGGTCTCTCTTCTCTCTTGGACAACTTCCATACTCAATTATCTGCTGTTCTTTTGTTATCCACAGTATCTGAGCAACTCTGCTGTCACCTCGGCAGTCTACCAGATTGGCAGGGATGCTGTCAAGGTAAGAGACCCATCCAAAAAATGTCACTGAAGGTGCTAAGCAAAAGTCTGCAGAACCTGCATAACAGTGCAAGGGTTTGCAAGTAAATAGCGTGAACTGGAAAGATCAACTTCCCTTGAAGCACTCGCTTAGTCGTGGTGTCAGAAGGAGTGCTCACAGCATCACTCACAGAGGTTTGTACGAGGGGGTTTAACGAATGAGGACCACTCCGCCGTGAACGCCCCAGATCTGCTTTGCCCTGCATTACAGCCCTCGGTGTGAGAGGCTTCTGACCACTTTGCTCTTGAACCCATGCTGGGAAAATGATTAATAACAAGCCAAATGTTGAATTATGCTTTGTTTAGTAGGAAAAGAAAATCAATAACTCAGAGTAGTAAAATCACTGGTAGATATAGTACAGCAGCAAGACATACTCAAATTCTTTTTGCTGGGTTTGCTTGAAGGCAATCTCCTTTCTTGCCAAAAGCAAAGGTCACCATAAGCTGCAGAATAGCGTGGGAAAACCTGCCTCAGACTTGGCCTGCAGAGCAGAGAGACTAATTTTTTTCTTTTCAGCCCTGGGTTCTCTCTTCTCAAGAGAAATTTATTTATAGGAGGAATGACGCTTCCTGCCGCATTCTTAACGTGCTTGCAGCTTGGGATAAGAACATGGGAGCTTTGTCTTCTGCCATCTGTTTTCTATGGCAATAAATATCCATTTACGGATTTATCTCTGCCTGGTGTGTTTTAAAGTCATGATATGAATGAGTGTTCATGGATATCCATTCAGAGAGGAAGTGTCATAGGTAAATACCAGCCTCAACTAAGCATTGGTGTAGATTTACACTTGTGTAATGGACTGGGAGTTCTGGCTTGGGGCTCTGTCCACATTTTTAATCTTAGCTTATCTTCTTTGGAGGCACAAGAAATAAAAAAAGCAATCTGGACTAAAATCCTGCTGAGCTGCAAACATCCTCTGACACAACTGGGCACAGGGCCTTTAATTTACCATAGCTGAGAGCTGGGACCTAAAGCTGGGGTGCAGACTGCAAGGCTTAATTTAAAATGGCTTTTCCAGCCATATCTCTCCCAGCTTGATTTGTTTCTTACAGCACTTCATTTAGTCTGGAGATGGCCTTCCTTTTCACACAGCATCTGTAGTACCATCCTTTGAGCCTTAAAGGCAGTAGAGAGGGCAGACTTGTTCTTTTTTAATGCAAGAATGCTACATGTTTTCTCTGGGCTTTCTAACTCAAAAAACCTTGTGTTTGTGGTGAGAAACATTCCCATGGCTGGAAAATAGCCAGTGAGGTCTTGAGAGAAGGAGTAAATATGTGTTCTTCTTTACCAGTGCCTTGCAACAGCAGAAAAAAAGAAAAAAAAAAAATCTCTGAATGGCGCTAGGCATTTGTTAGACATTAGGAGGACTCTATTCATCTTCCTCTCACACACATCCGCAGCACATGGATATAATAAAGATAGCTCGCGGGCATAAACCGTCTCACATTAATAATGCAGAGGGAGAAAGGGCTACATATTTAACGTGCTTGTTTACTGGTGGGGGAAGGAGACCCAGGGAAGGAAGATCTGGTGGGGAGGGCTCTGTGTTGAGACATACTGTGTTAGGGATGGGGTTCGTGGCGTCTGGTTTTGGGGGGGTCCTCTTCCAACCAAGGTGTCCCTGTATATGCTGGCTACAGGAGATCTGGCAGGGGTTTAAGGAGTTATGAATTCAACCAAACATGGGTGTTTAGGGGACCTCCTCTGCAACCCCTGCAGAGTATTTTGGCTGCCTCTGCAGTGATCCCAAAGGTAGCACCCAAGGTGCTGACCAGGATGTAGATGTCTCATTGACATCAGCACTGACTTAGATGAACCCAACTGATGTCTAAGTCCTGACACTGGCTGCTGATGTGTCACACAGCACAAAAACTAATTCTGCCTCAGCTGTCATGTTTGGGGGACTCTGTGCCATACCTACAAACATTTAGCACTGCCCTTTTTTATTTGGTCTGGTAAAAGCCTTTGTAAAGCCTTCTCTTCTGCTGGGTGCATGCCATGCGTTGCATGATCTCTCACACCTCCGGCTTTACATGTGAAACTTGCTCACTTGGGATCATATTTTGGGCTCTTACACTGCTGCAGTGGGATTTTGTGGATTCTTAGAACTTAGAAACACAGCTTCTGTGTGGCTTCAGGACCCCAAGTGGAGGGGCTCTGCTCTGCCACCTCTAGCTGGTGGGGGGGTCCAGGGAGACAGACCATGATGCATGCTTCAGCCAGGTTGACCACAACCTCATGGGCCAGGTGCCTGATGGGGCAGCTCTGAGAAGAGGTGGAGAGAGTAATGGCAAGGACAGAGATTTAGGACGAAAAAGAGCTGGCTGCAAAAACTATCCTACCACATCCTCTGGCAATTCTTATAGCAAGGCTCCATTTGCCTGACAAGAAGACTAAACCACCCCAACCTTAGGTCAAGAAGTGGGAAGGAGAGAAATAAACTGTAGATGTGAGTGAAAATAAAACAACACCCCCCTCTGCCCCCGACAGCAGCTGGTCACTTGGGCTACACGTGGAGCTATTAAGTATGTACATACTGCTAAGTCCCCTGCAGCGCTGGTCATCCTTATACATCCATTCTTGCCTCCTATAGATATATCCTCCTTCTCCTACAGCTTCTCCTGCAGATATTTCCATGCTCTCCCTTACTCCCCACCATGGGAATACCTCCTGAAAACCCTCTGTAAGAATACTGCTGGTTTTTACACCTCTCCATCACATGGACACTAATGCACACGGCAAAGCAAAGATTTGGGCAGCTGCTGCTCAGGTAGGTCAGCACGGATAGCATGTTCCCAAAGGGGATGTGTACATGCATGGAGGAAGGTGGTCTCCTATTTTCCGCACTGTTATATCACTGTTATATGACTTCTCTCTAGGCTTATCAGTCTCAGGTATGGTCTGCGTGAAAGCATGAGCCCTTCCAGATGGGGAGGGACCTGGAGGATGGTGGCCCCACAGCAGCTGAGAGCTTGCTCTGGCCAAAAAATCATCTGTCACCTTGCAGGAAGCCACCTTTGAAGGAGACACCAGGCTCTCTGACACCCCACACTTTCAAGGGGACCTGCAAAGCCACCAGACGCCGACCCACCTCTTGTGACCTGGGTCAGCAACAGCAATTGAACAGCAGAGGAGGGAACCGTGGCCGATGTTACAGCTGTGTTGGGGACAAGGTCCCCAAAACAGGTTAAGGCTGGAGGCAGGACTGCCTGCCCCGGGCCCCTCTAAGAACCAGCATCTTGAACCACAGAGCGCAAATTTACCAGGAGGGACATTTCTGAATGCACTCCAAGGCAACAAACAACGATCAAACAATAGAAGACCAAAGCTGTGTGAATAATTGATTATCTTTGGTTTGCTTGACGGACTGGAAAGGCAAAGAAAATATGTTTCAGGTTGACACAAAGTTATTCTGCTTTCCCTTCTGCCAAATGGAGAGGGAAGAAAAACAAACAAAAAAAGGCTTTATTTTTAACTGGAACAGTTTTTGACCTGCATTTAATTTTTGAGATTTTTTTTTTCCATATCCCTTAGAAAAAAAAAAAGAATGCATTCATCCAAATGAAATTGCACTCTGAAAGGAAAATTGGAAAAAAAAAAATTTGATTTGAAATACCCAAAACCAGATTTTTTCTTTGAGTGACACATGCAACAGACTCGAAGTAAACTCACAGGTGGCTTCACCTCCTGCAGAAACTGATTTTCAGCAAAACAGATGCCAAAAGTGTCCCTCAATCCCACGCGGAGCAACTCTGAGCCCCTCTGGGCTCCTAGAGCTTCTACGTGTGCCACCAGCCATGGACCAGTGGGTGCAGCATCCCTCATCCATCCCTGGGGCACCCTGCCTAAACCCCCTGTGGCCAGAAGCATGCAGACTGTGTGCACTCCCTTGAGCCCAGCATCGTTTTGGTGACAAGCAGAGGGGGTGTGCGAGGTGTCCCCGTCCTCTGGGGGGGCCATGGCAGGGGGGTTGGAACTTGATGATCTTTAAGGTCCCTTCCAACTCTAACCAGTCTATGACTCTATGATTTTGTGAATGTCTCGGTGTGTGCTCCATGGGTGGGCATCACTCTGACCCAAGACCCGTGTCCCAGCCACCGCCTCTGGGTCAGCCTGTCAATCTTCAAAGCCATGGGACTTCTCCACCCCATCCCGGTCCCCAGGGCGCCGCCACTAAGGCAACGTGCATTCAGGAAATTAATGACATAATTACAGCTTTCCCTGGGACCCCCTGCTACACCTGCTACAACAAGAAAGCTGCAGTGTTGGCTTGGCTGGCCAGGGACTGTCACCTATCTATGTCACCTTGGCTGGCCAGGGACTGCCACCTGGCTGTGTCACCTCGGCTGGCCAGGGACTGTCACCCGGCTGTGTCACCTCGGCTGGCACCAAGCAGAGCAACACATCCTGCACTGTATAGCCCATACAGCTCGCTATACTTCTCTGCTGGGACAGATGCTAGCAGGCATCTGCATCTACCTTCACTCACACAGAGCCCTCCCACGTCACACCGCGCTTTCCACCGATATTCATTATTTGACATTATTAATATTATTATTATTATTATTATTATTATTAACTCCCCACTGCTACAGGTCGGTGCTGCCGTATGCCGTCACACTGTCTCAATGAGTCCTGATTATTAGAAACGATCCTTTTCAGAAATTAATACCTCCAAATACTGTCACAGAGCCTTTAAGCAGTTTTAATTGCTGCATATAATCTTACTGTTCCTGCTGTCACTGATTACAACCCCCAGTCATCACACAGCCTCTGCCTAGGACTGATTCCCATTCATCACCGTACGGGTCCCACCAATAGTAATTCCTACACACGATGACATAACCTCTATTAGCTCTGACTACTAACGGGGCAGACAACTGCTACCGAATGGTACCCTCCTCATCCTCTGGGCATGCATTCAGGACAAAGAAATCACAGCTTACCCTTTCCACACTGCGTCTCCTCAGTGATCCATATGGTATTTTGAATAAAAGTCTTCGGGTCCTACCCGGAGTCACAGCTGTCTGTACTACCATAGTGCAGAGCTGAAACTCGTGTGTGTGTGTGCGTGTGTGTGTGTGTGTGAGAGAGAGAGAGAGAGAGTTCACAGCACACACAGGCTTCCTTTGAAATAACTTACAGTCTCATCTAGATTTCCCAACTATCAAATAGCTGAGTGGGTTTTCACATCAGACCATATGAATCAAGATGTGGCTTGTTTGAAAGAAGGAGGGGGGGGAAAGGGGAAAAAAAAAAAAAAAAGGAAAAGGAAAACCCAAGCCTTGTAACCTTAACAACATGTTTCAAGCAGCGTATCTTTAGCTTCCTTCTGTTTCTCGGTGCAGTTTGCTCAGCGGGATTGCTGTGCCACAGAGGTGGAAGAATTAAGCTTCTGGGGAGAACGTTCCAAAAATGTCAAGCTTGCTTCTTGTTGCCACAGATGGTAACCGGGTCAGTTGTCTAATCAAAGCTCTATCAGAGTTATTATACATTTTGCCATGTGACTGCAGACCCCTCTGGTTTGCTGTACAGTAGATCACATGTTCACCTTAAAAAGAATATCTGGTGTATCACCATCTGGTGCTGAGATTAATGTTAAATCCTACGTTCAGAGATTCCTCTCTCCTAGGGGTTGGAAAGCAGATACCCAGGGCTCGGGCAGATCCTCTGGGCTGCTCAGTTAAACACCAGCACCCACCGGTTCAGGCTAGGTGGTGTGTGTGGCTTAGCACAGGGCGTGCATAAGTAGAAAGAACAGACATTACCACTCACACTCATGCCTGTGCACATAGGTATCAGTCAAAGCCTGCTCGGCGATGCCTACAGCTTCTACGTGCACTTATAAAAATTATTATATTGGAGCTGTCTATAACTTATAATTGGGAAATGTTGTCTTCACAAAGTCAGTCTCAGTGTCTATTTTTTTTTTTCTCTTATAAAACCACATTAGAGACTAGCAGACAATGATATTCCCTTTCTCTGGAAGAAAAGTTTGGAACTATATTTACACTCTAAATTGTACACAAGTGGTTTGGAAGTGGGAAAGACTCTTTCCCTTCCCACAGACTTTCTGCAACACTAGGAGTTGTCCCAAAGCAGCCAGGTGTGATTCTGTGGCTTTATAGGAATGCGTTTTGGACATTATGTTCATTTCCATGCTCAGTTACAGGTATACTGGTCCAGATGCAGTTTGGAGTTAATGTGTGCAAAGTGGGAGCTTCTCAATCCACCAGCTCTGCAGTGGTATTCTGAATTAGCTTATAAAACGGAAAAGATGTTGGCTCAAGCTCTTTTCCTTGGAGCAGTCTAGCTGGGAGAGCAAAATCTGCTGAGCTGTGGAGCCAGCCCCTTCCTCCATGTATTGTTCTCATTTTAATGCAAAACTAAAAATATTTTGTTTTGATCAAAGTCCAAAAGCCAGGATGAAGGTGTTAGGGACGTGACATTAAAGCAACCGTTTAAAATAAAGAAGAGAAACTCTGTATCTGCTCAGCATATGCACATGCATTAAAACCAGTCAAAGAAAAAACCCAGCAGCTTGATGTGGGAAACTCTAAATATTAAAACAATCGGCCTTTGTTCATAATTAGTTCCATATGTCTCTTGCCAAAGAGAGTGAGAGAGACAGGAAAAGATGGAAATATCTTAAGCATGACTGACTTCTATAGGTTCTTTACATGGAATAGGTGCAGATTTAGAGTCTTTGCTTCTTGCAGGGTTTTTGTATGGTTGTTAACCCCCGCCCCTCCCTGGCTATCTCACAGGATGCCTACCTCTTTATTTAAGTACGAGGTGACTGGTGTGTCCCAGCTGCCCACAGGGACCCCTTGCCTGCACCAACCAAGCCACTGGGGACCTACCGGTGGAGAGAGGGCAAAGGCGATTGTGACCTGCTTTACTGGGAGCTTTGCCTGAATAAAAACTGAGTCAGGTCTGAGTCAGCTCCTCGGGGATGAGTGCTTCATACAAGAGCAGAGGAGCAAAGCTCTCCCTGCTCACCGAATTGGAAGTCCTGGCCTTGGGGCAGGGGGGGGAGCGTATTGCTCACACCAGCCCCTTCTCCATAAGATGACATGTTCAGGCAATCAAGGTCTCCTGCAGGTCAAGCTCTTAGAAAGACCAGCCTTGTAGATAGAACTTTATCCACTAGAGGGGACAAAGAGCCATAACACACATCTCAACCAGTGTCTACCAGCAATCTCCAGAGATAGTCTGGTGTTACCAGCATGAAGCACCACATAGACTCATTTTATCCATAGGGGAAAAGGGAGTGTTTATTCAGTCATTTCCATGAACCACAAGTTCTTTGCATAGATTTCTAGGTCTTGCAAATGAAATGTAAATCTCTATATTGCTCAAGGCAGCTGAATAATAATACAAATACTCTTCTTTGCAGGAAACCTCTTGCATATGTGAAAAGTAGAAGAAATCTGCCCATTTGCATGGTATTGGAACCAGTTCCAACAAGATCCCTGCATATCCCAATGGCCCTCACTCCTCCCTCCCTCACTGTGCTATACCCCAGGCACAACTCTATGGGTGCCCTCGACAGAATCCACATAGAACTGAAGACCTGGACCCACTATTATACTTCCTTTTTCCTCGTTTCCCAGGTGGTACAAACCTGGAGAGAGGAAGTCAAACCAGAATCATCAGGACTGTGGAAACCATCCTGGAGGATGAGATGTTGGCTTTTTATTTTTAGACTTGTTCAAGGTACATTGGCAAGTGTATAGGGCAGTCTATTAGGATTAGTTTGATAGATTGCCTATAGGATAGGTAATGTAGAACATGCTCTCATGATGACCTTTCTAGTTGTTCCCAGAGAGGGAGTTTATGGCAGACGTGAGCACATCCAAGGGCACTTCAGCCCATCAAGTTCTGACTTTCCCCTCTGGAGAGCCCCTTCTCTTGTGTAGTTGACTGCAGAGGCAGATTAAGATGACCAGACTCATGACTGAGGCTTCCTTCAACTGCATTGTCTGCAGAGACAATCTCCAACTGAACAGCACAGTAGGAAATAAAAGCCAAACTATTGTAAGGGAACGTCCTGGCCTTGCCACCACAGACCCTCAAAAGAGACACACCACATTTACTATCTGCTGAAAGACGAAACTCTTTAAAGCAGTGGATGCTTTTTAGTACTAATTGCAGGCTGCCAGGAACAGCGGTTTGTGGTAACAATGCATCAGAGGAAAGTACATTCAAATATATTGCTATTTAGACTAGATTTTTTTTATTTTTTTTTTTGGTCTTTAATGAAAAGGAGAGAGAAATCATTTACTGCTGCAAAGCGTGTCTTATGTTTGCAATGGCCGAGTCAAGTTTCAAGTCAGTGTATGCCCAGTGGAGATCAGTGAATGGGAACCAGGGACAGGGGTGGCACAGATTGAAACCCAGTATGTGGTATCTATCAGATCTATCAATAAGACACTGTGTTGTAAAACTGAAAAGTCATTCAGTACGGAAAAACCCACTTAAGTGCTGTACTTCATGAAGACATGAGTATGGCAGCAGAATAAGAGAAGAACAAAGATGAGTTGCAGCTCCTGACGGTATTTTCCATCCTGGTTGATATCTATGGTCTCTATCAATAACAAAGCCAAATTCTTCCCTGGAGTCCCGATAAGGAAACCAATCTTATTTGAGCTCTTTAGCAGCTCCTATTAATCATGGTGGAATTTCTTACTTCCAACTGAAAGAAATCCTCCCTAGTTGATTTGTTGGGGCATGGCAAACCAATCGGAAGACAAGGAGAACAAGGCGATGCTTGGGGGTTGCAGTTCCTACAGTGACTTAGCTTATGTTTTATTGCACCCAGAATCAGACTGTAGGGGGGACTGCCACTTTGGGAGAGAAAGATAAACAGAGGTTGTCATTGCAAATCCAGATGCTTTAAAGTTTTAAAAAAAACCCAACCAAACCAGCAAATTTCCAGCACATGGTGTTTTACAGAGAAACATTACGATCACTGTAGCCTGGGGAGGGATGTGGGAATGTGCTCCACCACGTGGAGCTCAATTCCCATATAAACCTTCTCCATCAGAGCTGGCAATAACCCAGCAGCCTGCTAGGGTTCAGAGAGGATGTTCATGGTCTCCAGCCATGGACAGCCTGTGTGCGGCTTCTGTGTGTGACAAGGCTGTGACACACCTGTGGGTCATGCAGATCGTCACATGTCCCTGTCTCCTCTGGGCAAGGGTGCCTTTGCTGGGTGAATAGGAAGGTTGGCCCCACACCTGAAGAGAGATCTTTGCTTTGTCTCACACTATTTTGGTCCTGTGGGTTATGCAGTGATCGGCACGATGTTGAATCAAGTGCTTCTGGACTCAGAGAAGTTCATATCTGTTGAACATTGCTGTAGGTTAACCCAGAATGTAATGTCAGATGTTCCTAAACTTCCTCATTCACTCATGCCAGCAGAAATACCCACATGACTGCTCAACTGTTGCTTTTTCTACCTCAGCCTTGGGTGTCATGGGGAACGGCTGGTAGAATAGAATGTGAAACCCAGGGTGTCACCTGCTGAGCCCGTACCTAGTCAAGCACGTAGACTCATCAGCTGGCATGCCTATGAAGCCAGCAAGTTCTTGGCGGCATCTCTAGCAGACAGAAGATAAGGTCACACTGCGCTAAAGCTCTGAGTAGAGGACCAGCCTAGTCCTGTTCATTCATGGCTGAGAAGGGAGGCTATATGTCCCCAGGGCAAGAGCCACACACACAGAATGTCCATGAGACCCCCTATGCAGTCACTTCTGGTAACTCATTACTTGTATGTCCTTGAGAAAAGAGGTTTGGCTTAAAGGTCGGAGGCCCTTTCAACATGCTGAAATGTCAGGAAGAAAAACGTGTCATGTCCAAACAGAGCACTATGTTCAACCCTCCTTCTGATCTTGAAAGAGGAAGTTGGGGGCAAAGCCTCTAGTGAAAGTCATGGCACAGATGTAGACACCCCAGAAAACGTCTTCAGGATAGAGGACAGAGCAACCTGCACCCTTCCTCGTCCCCTACTGCCACCAAGCATAGTCTCCAGGAGCATTCCCCATCTCACCTCCCGTTCTCCTCCCCACCCACCGACCAGTGTATGGTCCTTTCTGGAGAAAGCAGTCCCAGCCTCCCTGTATCCAGGCAGACAGGCTCCTAGAAACCCTGGCCAGAAGAACAGCAGCAGATAGCAAGTGGGGCCTCTGCTAGATGGAAGGACATTTCCCTTGTGTTTTAGTGTGCTGGTTCCCACATAACTCAGAGAGACAGTAATTAATTAGGGAGGGAACTTGCCTGACCCCACTGCCCTGGAGACACGCCCCTGTAAACATCACCAAGGGATCGCAGAGGCCACCTCTGACTTCTAGGGGTTGTCTAAACAAAAGAGGAGGTATTTGGCACCACCAGCACATTCCCACGTGGTGGATGTGTAGCAGAGGCTGGACGTGATACATACAATGGCAGTCCTGCACTCAGCTGGGGGATGACCATGTAGGAGTCGCAAGGATCTGGTCTAAAGTCTTTACGACTCCCAGCAGCTGCAGGGGAATGTGCAAATATGTGGTGTATCTCAGGATCAAGTCTTAAAATGTGAGCAGGCTATTCCTGTGTAGTGCTTAGCACTGCTGATTTGCTTCAGTTCCTGGAGAAATAGGGGTTTGCTCAGCATGGCATGGAAGGTACTTCAGCCTGGAGCTAGATTTAAGGCTTAAACAGGATACGTGACATATGGACTATGTCAAACACTGTGAAGATAAATGCTCCTTTGTTCTGTGTAATTTTCCCGCTTTTAAAACTTCATCCTTGTTACACTGCTTTGATTAATCTTAATATATTGTGGGAAAGCATATGTGTCTATGTGAGGGAAGGAGAGAGAGTTATGCTGACCCAAGAGAAAGCCACATGGATACCAGAGAGGCCAATGCGTCCCTAAAGAAAAAGAGAAGACCCTCGAGAGACATTAGGAGGGTTTTTTTAAGCCTTGCCAGACCTGTTAAACAGCCTCTTGGGCAAATTTTGTTTTGTAGTTGAGGTCTCACAGGCATGGAATAAGGATGTTTTTGCTCTGAGTGAGAAGAAAACTCTGTTTGCAGAAAGCTGAAAGAGGAACCGCTGACGCTGGCTAAATACAAAACCAATTTGGTTATGTTCTTTGTAGATTTATATGGATGAATTAAGAAATGTGAAAAGTTTGTCTGAGTCTCTGGATCTTCAGCATTGGAGTCTCTCCCTGTAATGCCTATCAGTTTATATTTTATTGCACCAGCTCTCCTGTGTCTGCCAAGCTGTAACAACACCCTACCTCTGTTGTAGGAGACATCTAGAGTGGCATTTACCTCTCCTAACTTTGGTTCCTTCCTTTTGTCTGAGCTTGTCATCTGGAGTCCTTTAGTTATCAGTGAAGAGAAATGGGCACTTGCCTACATTACTAGGGGGTGAATGATATGTAAAATTGCATATATCTCCCCGCTGAATATAAAATAAACTTGATAACTGGCTACTCTTGCTCTACCTCTCCAGCTATCAGAAGTTCTGCTGTGTCTGTTGGTAGCTGTATTTAATTACCTTGCCTTTGCTAATGTTCCTATTCTCATTCTCACTCCCAGCTCTTCATTCTCACCATCTCCTGTTTGCTTATTGTTCAGCATGGGCAAGCAAGCCTAGACTGCTCCACAAAGCTCTTCTGTTCCACAAAGGCTTTCTGAGGGTCAGCAGCATGACCTAACTCTCATGGGAGCAAGGTTGGGAGTTATCTGCGATTGACTGCACTGTGCACATGGCTGCAGCACAGCACTACGACTTTTCTTCTGCTCCAGGTCTCTTTGTGGCAGCTGTGCCTAGTAACTTGGGTCCCTGGGCTGGGTTCAAAAAATGACCCCAAAAAATTCATGAAAGAACATCTACTGTGGGCTGCTAAATTTGAAGACACCCTTTCTGGGTCAGGAAACCCTTGGGTGCAAACAACCAGTGGTTGGATGATGTCTTTAATGATGGCATTATGGCAATGTACTTGCCATGATCTTAGATTTGTAGGCACCTGACGTTGGTTGCTGCCCGAAGTCACGACGCTGGACTAGATCATTCATTGGGAAGACCTAGTATGATCATTTTTATGTCCTCATTTTCAGAATTGTCTAAACAAACCTGACAGTTACCTGGTTGGATCTATCTAATGTCAACAATCATGCTGAACAACTTCAGCTTTTAGTGCAGCTCAAGGGGCCTGATTCTGCTCCTACCCACTACCCGGGCAAAACTTAGGCTGACTCCAGAGGTGGGAGATGAGACTTTAAATCTCCCGCAAACTGGACGCTGAGGATGAACGGGAGGATGCTTCTGTTGACAGAGAGAAACTCATTAGGAGCTGCTTCAAAGAACGGATTTCTCTGATAAATAAACACATGGCAATAGCCATTATATTGCAGAGGGTGAGGTTAGCACCCACGCTTTTGCATCATGCATGATTTGTGACTGCTCCGAGTGCGAACTCGCTGCTTGTTCTTCGATTAGCAAGTCCTGGCAGCCTGGCAAAGCCACACAATTTATTGCCGCTATAGAGGTTAATGGATCACTTTACATGTTGATAATGTCTTGTTATTGCAATGGTTATTAAGAAAAATGTAATGCAGACACCAGGAGTCGATAGTAGCTGCAAGAAGGTTTGTTTGATTACAGCAAGGATGGAGACTGCTGTGTGCAGGGTTTAATGTGCAGATGCTGGCTGGACCAAGTTCATCACAGCCATTTTTCTGCACCCCTCCTTTCTCCAAATTGTCCTCAGTAACACCTTTGAGAATGACTACTGTCTACCAGTGTTGATGGCATAAGAAAATAGGAAGGTTAATGTTGTAATTGTGCCAAGAATGGACAATGAATAACACCTATCTATGCCAGAGCGTGCTAGGATTAGATGCAAAGGCACGCTTCTTTCTGGGTGCCATAGATTCATGTCCCAGGTATTGATGATCTGGATTATTTTGCTGTTGTGATCCAGTGGTGTACTCTGAAGGGAACAAATCATCAAGCTGAGATTCTGGAATTCAGATTTCTACTCCTTTTTAAGCGGGAGAATGGAGGAGGGGGCTGCTCAAATGGCTTCATGTCCTTCTGTCTCAGTTTCCCTGTCTGTAAAATGATGAGAGGAGCTGTCATTTATCACAGCTGCTTTTTTTTAAAAACTAATTCTTTATTATTAATAAAGAGCCAGGTCACTTATATGCCCCTCTCTTGGCAGCTTTGGTAGCTACCACTCCATTTACTGGCAGTGGTGGCCTTTTCCACCTCATGGTGCCATCCCCATTGCCAAGGTCTGCCAGGGAGCCCTGCCTCTTTTGGCACCTCTGGCCAATGGAGCTGACTGTCACTTTGGACTCTGCAGTGTTAGGGACTGATTCCTTCTTCTTCAGATATCCGGCTCTCGGTCTGGCTGGATACACACGTTTGACTCAGACTTTAATTTCTGTTCGTCGCTAGCTGGCAGAAGAATGAGCCAGAACACTTGCAGCATCCCAGGTAATTTCCTCTGACTTCCTCCAACTAAGTTAATGGTATTAGAAACAGACATTTAGTTTCATATCCTTGCTGTTTCGGTGTTAATGCTGCCAGGAGTTGATGATGTGGGGAGGGAGAAGAGCAGCTGTTTCTCAGGGTAGTGGAGGCGGCTGGAGCACAGCAAATTGGTTGTTTTTTAATTTCAGCCCTGATTGCTATGTCCACCCAGGGCAAAGCAACCACAGACCTTCTCCATGCCAGGAAGCCCTCACGAATGTCATTTTCTTAAGAGAGTCTCCTGTATATATATACACACACATTTTTTTTAAATGTTTATCTATATATATACGTATACTCATATATTTGTCTGTGGAGTACGGTGAGAGGAAGGCTGCGGAGCCAGCTGTGGAAATGGATGTCTGGAGGAATGTAGATGGATCTATGGAGTGTAGCGTGGATTTGGCAGGTTTGCTTGTGTTTGGATAGTGTCTAAGACCCTGTGAACCACTGGAGATAAATTGCCTGTCGTTTCCCAGGTTGTATTTGGAGTGGGCCAGGGATACAGTCTTCATGGTTTAAAGATTTCATCTAAGTTTCTTTTTCTGTCCTGGGACATCCACTACAGTCTGTCACGCCCGCCTTCAGAAATCGGTCTTCTTTTTCAGGCCAGCTTATATTTGACTACTTCAGGCTCACTTTTCCACCAGGATTATTATTAGATTATTATTAGCCTGTTTGCTTGAAAGTCTGTTTCTTCCAGGTCTAAAGCCACATTCATAATGCAACGAAAAGCATCCCTCAGCGGGGCAGGCTCTGGAGCCCACCTCACTGCTGAACCCTCCCAGGTATCCCATGCAAAACGTCCCAGGCATGTTGGGCATGGTGTATCACAGAGGCTCACTCCAGCTGTACCTAAGGCAAAGCTTGGAAGCTAGCAAGGTTGGTCCTGAGGTGTACCTCAAAGGTCTCCTTTTACAGACTGAACAAGAATAATTAGCGTGTCCAGAGGCAGGGAGGGTTTGGCTCAGGGATGCCTTTCACAAGCAGTGAAATGAGGATTCAGAGCCTTTATTTCTTACCCAGACCTCCCTCCCCTTCCCTTTAGCAAACCCGAGGGACACGCTGAGCCTATCCCTGCATCGCCTCCCCACTTTGGCCCCTGCCTCCCTGTCCGTATTTCTGCAGACAGCCAAATCCCAGCTCATCAAGCGACTCGGTGGCAGCCCGCTGGTGATGACAGCTAATTATGAAATGTCATGTCGGAGGCTTCCCTTTTTATCTCGTCTCCTAGAGCCCGGCAAAGCTCTCCAACGCCCCTTGGTAATAGGGGAAAGGAAGTGTCAGAGCAGCAACAGCTGCTTCTCCGATAGCGGGCTGACAAGGCGGTGAGTACACCACGTCCTGGAAGGAAGTGGCAGCTCACGCCATGTGGATGTAAATCTCTAGTCTCCACAACAAAAAAAAAAAAAAAAAAAAAATTGTCAAGCCCCCAAACTGAAGGTTACGATCGGCCCGTCAGCAACCCACATGTAACCAAACTGTCGTGTCTCATGGCTTTTTGCCACTCCAGCTGTCAATCAAAGCCAGGGAATGTCAAGGTAGTGAATGAATGATGGTTGATGATGATGAAGAAGAGAGGAGGAATCTTTTTAACCCCGGTTTCTTCTTCCAGTAACTCCGCGCTCGGGTTTTGCCTTTTAGGATCGCTATAGGGTTGGTCTTTTTTTTTTTTTTTTTTTTGTTTTTGCCCTGTGCTTCTGGTTGTATGAAGTCATTTTATTCTTCTCTTGGAAATGATTGTTCACCCTCATACTTCAGCGTATCTACTCTTGAGTCAGATATTTATTAGTACAAAATAGCTCCTAAGCTTGAATTTAATTTTTTTGTTCCTACCAAATCTGCATATTGGAAGAGAAGAGAAGAGAAGAGAAGAGAAGAGAAGAGAAGAGAAGAGAAGAGAAGAGAAGAGAAGAGAAGAGAAGAGAAGAGAAGAGAAGAGAAGAGAAGAGAAGAGAAGAGAAGAGAAGAGAAGAGAAGAGAAGAGAAGAGAAGAGAAGAGAAGAGAAGAGAAGAGAAGAGAAGAGAAGAGAAGAGAAGAGAAGAGAAGAGAAGAGAAGAGAAGAGAAGAGAAGAGAAGAGAAGAGAAGAGAAGAGAAGAGAAGAGAAGAGAAGAGAAGAGAAGAGAAGAGAAGAGAAGAGAAGAGAAGAGAAGAGAAGAAGAAAAAAAATTTAAAAAAGTATTCCCGTGCAATGTTATCTTTACAGAGGAAGTGTTAAACACATCTGCTGCCACCAAGGCTTGCCATCCTCCCTGTGAAACTCTACAGAACTCACTCCACGTGAGCTGCTGCAGAATAATTTAGCTAAAAACTTTGTCCAGAATAAAACTGCCCCAGCCCTATAGTCGTTCTTCAGTCTGTCTTCCTGCAGAAGCCAAATTACATCGAGGTGGGTTAGTGTGAGGTGAGCTAGGGCTCAGTTTTCTTTAGAAGTTGGTGGTTACTTCTCATTTGCTGCCTACTATAACCTTTCTACACTGTCACAAAATGGGCTTGCTAGCTTGGTACAAGTTGTTAAAGTGGGCTTTGTCAGGGTCCACTGGTCTGGGAATGGGTTACTGCCCCTGAGGTCCAATGAGCATTAAAACTAGGTTTCTTCAAAGGAAAAAAAAAGACAAGTCAAAGCTCCATAGACCAAAATTTCCCAATTTGTAAGTAATCACCTAGACTGGAGCAGTGGAGGGCACCGGAGAATTGGAAGAGGAGCATTACAGTGACAGATGGCTTCACTCTTTCAGCAATAAACCTGACACAGATGAAGATGCATGGCATGGAGCAGACTTGGAGATCATTCCCAGGAGGGTCCTGTTACCTGGCAGTCCATCTGCCTGTAGCCCATTCAGCCCCACCGGAATGGCCCCGTTCTCCTTGCCCAAGTGCTGGTCTTGCCAGTAACAACAAAACACTTGGTAATGGATTAACGACCCCCAACAAACCTGTCCCCTAGAATGATCTATAACAGGCAGAGTTTTATGTTTTGCCCTTCTTTTACACTTAGTTTCATATTTGCTTTTCTGTATTCAGTAGTAAAAATTATTTTTAGCATTGCTAAGTGGGCAGGTGGTTTAAGATCAAATATAGCCACAAGGCAAGGTAATGTAAGGTAAGTCCTGGTTGTGACAGACAAAATGATTCTGCCTTTGGAATATTTGATCTAGATTACTTGAAATTCTTCCTGCCGTACTTCCTAGGTAGTTTTCAGAAAAGCCCAGCTAGCTGAAAACATGGTTGCTCATCAGGGAAAACTTATTTCCTTGATTTGCATAGGGGCTCGATTAGATTCTCAGTCCTGATAGTCAAAGTGAGATGTGAAGCTTGGACATACTGCCTCAGAGTCTTCCAGCAGCAGGCTCTGCAGAGGGACAAGGGGGGTGAAGCAGGGACACTACTGCAGTGTGCCCCTGCACAATGCTGCACAGACACACCAGCTCTTCCAAGAGCCAGCTGGGGCTCTGGGGTGGCACCGCATGGCACCGCATAGACCTGTTCCTTCATCACAATTTCAGCTGTGACTGCAATGTCCCAGCTGGGGATGTTTCACTGGGTTTCTGGAATTACACATTTGAGGGATCAGTTCAAAACACAATTTGAGAAGAGATCCGTTGGTTTCACTGACTGAGGCCACCTGCACTTCCGGAGAATTTGGTCCATATTTTACTTGGTCTACTGTCACCTTCATTACAAAAAACCCCAAAACATAAACACCCCTATAACTCCTGAGGAAAGACACCTGCATGGAAGCAAGGGATGGATATGAGAATAGACAAAGCCTAGACACAGCTCCAAAACAGTGCTCACCATGGGGCACGAAGAGCCAGAAAAGGAATAAATTCCTATGACCTCTGTCATAGGGCTGGGTGGCTTCCAGCAGGACAGGAGGCTTTTCATGCCCTTCAAACACAACCAGACATGTGTAGGATTGTTCAGCCTCAATCAACTCAGTCAACCCTGGTTTTCGAGTTCTTGGCAGTCTTTGAGATACTGCTTGGAGCTACCCTGCGACAAAATGTCTCTAAGCACCAACAGCTGAATGATACCTGCCCCATGGAGACTCCCAGTCTCCCAGGTGTCAAGCACCCAGCTCAAATGAGCTGATGCTGGGCTACAAATAGACAAAGAGGGATCGTGGTGCCAAGTTTTTTCTACAGCGACTGCAAATAGTCCATAGAGAGCACCAGCCCCTTCCCACGCAGTCTAACTTTCACAGCGTGCTGTGGTCATGAGATGCAGATGTTGGATCTTTGCTTGTCATGGGGATTTAAACCCTTAGGGATTTTCTCTGGGATGCACGGTACTCAGGGGAAAGAAGTTGACCCCAGAGTGGCAAATAGTCATTAGCTTGATTCCAATATTACAACCCAAAGAGTATTTCAGTATTTCATACCCAACATAGAGGCTTTGAAAGGGCAGTTTCCAACTGTTCTCCTCTACCTCCCACCTCAGCACCCTGTGGGAAAGGCGACAGGTCCCATGGGACTGAGAGGACATGGCAGCTCAGAGGGACTTGAATACATTTCACAGCACAGATGGACACCTTAGTAACTGGGCCACAGGCTAGAAAGCTGGCAAGCTGTCCTGTTTTTCACTTTTGTAGTTGATGCCTAAGATTCCTCATCACTATACCCTGTAATTTGAAGCATTTCATTTAAGAGATGCCAAAATGAAAATTCTGAATGTCATTTGCCATCTTATTTCTTATAGACTGAATTCAGAGAGTACAGCTCACCTTGAAAAGACTTTTTTTTTGAGGAAGATAAATGATATGACAGTCCCTCATCATTGCCTCCCCCCACCCTCAAAAACCTTCCAAAACATGGCCATCTCTGACTTTTAGGCAAAACCCATCAAGTTGTGTCAGAAAAGGCAGGAATTTGTTTTGAAATGTTCTGATATTTTTAAGAAACTTTTAACAAGAGATTATACAGACGGATTCTTATCTCAGATGTGCTGCAGCAAATCATACATTGCTTCACTGAACTTTGATGATTTCATGAAAGCAATTCCAGATTAACGCCAGTTTAAAGTGTCTGACATATCCAGGAGGAATAAACTTGATTTTCTAGAGAACACGACTTCTTTTGCTTGTTCCTCCATCTCTTACAAAACTAACCCAAAAGTCAAAGTTGTAAAAGACTGCAATCTAAGAGCTGTCAAAATCCTGAAGCCAAGGACACTTGATGCTAAGCAATACACAGTTTAAATGGTCTGTCAATGCACATATTTTATGGAGATATTCTTCAAACTGTTCCAACCAAATCTCTCCTTTTCATGTGCTTCATCAAAATTTTACACGATACAAAAGAGCAATGCAGAATATGTCTTGCCCTGCAGTCACACTGTTCCAGTTTTGCAGTAGAAGCTTTAGCTATACCACAACACATTGCTAGTGTTGGACACACTGCTTATCAGGAAATGTAAAGAAAATAAGTCAATGTACTACTTGGATACACCACTACATTTGTACACTGCCTTCTGGATTATTAGCACTGCGTCTTAAATCAGAAATTATAGTTTACTTACAAACACATCCATTAGTAGGTGCTCCAGCGTCACTTCAATATCCTCTAATTTAGCTGCTAAAGTCATTGTGAAGTTCAAATGTTAGGTCCGGACGGAGAAGAGCCCTCAGGAGTCCCAATCCAAACAGTCTGTGGCCAAAACTAGTTCTCAAACTGTAGCAAATGAGTTTCTCACAGATAAAGAAAATCCGAGAAATCAAAACTTAACATCTGAGTCCAGATGATGCCAGGACTCTGTTCCGGCTGTCGGTCCTGCATGCAGGACTGAGAATTATTCCATGTGTACAAGATGGGAGCAGAAGCTGCAATGTGCGTGCTGCTTTCCTTTCAGAGCTCCCCAGTCAGAAACATGGAGTTATATCTGGGAAACCACAACAGAGGGAGGGAGAGACACACACAGAAGGGGAGAGAGGGGAGGAATGGAATAAACTGCCTTTGACTATGACTGATATTTATAGGACTACTTGTTTTTGACTCCAGTCCATTTCTCTGTTCATTTCTGACCTTTCACAAATGGCTCAGCACACTGGAGCGTATTGTAAAACAGGGGCAGCAGGTCCCACAGAAGTTGGCTGTGACCAGTGCTGGGCCAATTCACACAAGCACACCATCAATAGCTCTTTGTCGGAGCATATCAGGCTCTGCGCTGTAGCTAGTGACAGAGGAGAGCACAGACGTGTAAAAAACAAGGAAACAAAAGTTGTTTGGATGCTAATTTTTTCCTAAGAGTATTAATAGATTCCCTTACCCCCTCCCCAAAGCATCGGACTACACTGAGTGCCCCGGTGGCTGCTGAGGTTATAACCTCATATAATCCTGCGGGATTTGACTCTGCAAATACCCTGGCAACCCCTCTGAAAGGTCCTCCCACCACTCAACCCCTTCAGCTCTGCAGCATCCCCGGCCAGGATGCTAAGCACTTCTCAGGGTTAGACTCTTCCTTTTACAATATTTATGGAAAGTTTAAACCATGATCCTGAGTGCTTGCTGTTCCCCCTCACATCTGCTCCTACTTAAGCCAATGGAGAAAAGGTGACATTTGTGCTTGCTTAGCACTTTTTGTCTGTAGCTCTCACAGCCCCGCGTGTAGCGGTAAGGTACTGGTGGACCTGATCCAACTGAAGCTAAACCCAGTGGAGATCCTTCAAGGATTTTGGTTAATTCTGGCTGGGAAGCAAATAGAAAGGAAACTGAGGCACAAAAAGGCTAAATACTGAAAGTCTTGGTATGGTCAAGAGTAAAGTCTCCTGCACCCTAGACAGTGCCAAGTTCACCAAACTGCCTCCCATGATGTCCACATTACTCAGCCAAACTCTATTTATTTATTATGTACCCACACAGTTTGAAATCTCAGAGTGAAATCTTGCATATGATGTATTCCAGATGCTGGGAAAAAAAAACCACAAGGCTGCTCTAAAGGACTCAGAAACTGAAGACCAGTATTATTTATAAAGGTGTGAGATGGATAGAGTTGATGGAGCTTGGAGGGACCTCTAGTCATAAATTCCAACTAAATGTCCTCAGAGTTATAGCTGAAATCACATTTTCAGACATCTAGCATCAGCATCTGAACAGGAGCTGCCTCTGATGGCCGAGTTTTACTAGACAACAACATGATAGACCATTTGGGACATGATATGATGGATAGTTTCAATAGCAAAGAAGGGCACGTAATTCATTTTCCGGGTGGACCAATTCTCATTCACACAAGGCCCTGCATCAGATAATAGGTTAGCTGCTCCAGAAATAAACCCAGCACGAGAAGCTTGTCTGCGGCAGGGAAAGCCTGTTCATCATCCACATGCTGCCCTTTAATTAAAGCTTTGACAAAGTGCCTATCTTCACCGGTTGGAGTGGAGGGATGTTTTAATGATCATGGATCAAAACACAAAGAAATGTATTTGGAAGGTATTGCATTGGAGGTGGTTGAAATTCAGGGAGCCATCATGCAGTATGCTGATGAATGAACTAGCATTCTCACTGCTGCAAGGTTTCACTGCAGACAGGGCTTCACGTGCTCTTCTGTCTACAAAGTATTTGCAGAAGACGACCTGTTGTTGGTAAGCCTTCATCTCTGGCATCTCTGGCATTCAGAGATCCTGGGAAGCCACAGTTTCTACCATTTCCACATGACTGTCCTTTTTCAGGTCCCTGTCTCTGGTCCACAGCAAGCAGTGCTCAGGCTGTGTCAGTATGAGCCAACAGAGGTCCACCAGGACTGAAGTTATGGATGCCACATCCCTGGAGATGTTCAAGACCAGGCTGGAAGGGTCTTTGAGCAACCTGGTCTATTGGGAGGTGTCCCTGCCCATGGCAGTGGGATTTGAACTAGATGATCTTTAAGGTCCATTCCGACCCAAACCATTCTATGATTCTACGATTCTATGAATCATGCATTTGTCTGCCTCTGATACTACTGTCCAAGCAGTTTGACCACAACAAGAACTTTACTGGAACCAAACATGTGATCACTTCTCCCCACTCCATTTATTGCACAAAGGCTATGTGTTAAATACTGAAATATGAAATTAAAGATCCTTTTCTGTAGGATGACTCTGTGCAATAGTAACCTCGCCACTTTTGCCCGCCGACTGTCCCTGTAGCTGCATTGTATTGGCCACAGAGATAAACAACAGGGGACATCTTCCAGGGTCAGAATGCAACGCTCATGTGACAGACTCTTTGACATGAACACAGGCTCATTTTTGTCTTCACAAAGACGAATTTCAAGATTATTTCAAAACTGATGGAGAAAATAGTGTCAGGCACAAGAAAATGTCTTAAGGAACCACATAATGGCTTCCCTGATTCCCACTGATTGGGACCTGGCACTAAAAACATCACGTGCTTGACTGGCAACACAAGGAGGATGAATGGGTTCATGGGTTCTCGCCCAGGCTAAGTGCTACATGTCCTGGTTTTCCATTATCACGGCAATAAATAGCAGAGATATGAGATATACCAGCTCTTAGACTCTTGCAGATGCAATATTCAACTAAAAAATTCTCCTACTGATCAATATTAACTGTCTTTAGAACTTGTCAGAAGTCTGGGGAAATTTTTTTTTTTAAGTAAATCTTGTGGAATTTTCCTAAGTCCTAGGCTGCAGGGTATTTTGTGCCCAAGGGTATCTCTCTTTCTGTTTTTCCTTCAAATTGCACTAAAATTTCAGATTCAAAGCAAAGCACAATAGAAAAAGTTCTAAGGCAGAAGATGAGAAAAAAATTTGATTCCTTGTTCTAGTGATAACTGAAGCAGTTAGTGTGGCTGTGGTAAAAAACATACTGATGGTAAAACAAAAAGGTCACCAGAGTGCAAAAAGTTGTTCCATTCAACCTCTTTCAAAAAGTGAATAGCAGAAATCAGTGTCACAAACTCAGATCTAACCAGAAGTTATTCAAACACATCAAAGCTTAGGGGCCTCTGAATCTATCCCATTGGCTCTCTTCTAACTCTCACTTTAACGTTGCTTACCCCAGATGACCTCTTTTATGGAAATAGCCTCTCAAATACAATAAACAAGAAAGAGAATTTCACTGGGTTCCCCAGGGATTATTCCCAAAGCCTCTGTGTATGTGTGTGTGCATTAGAGGTACACACAAAAACGAGGTTGCATGTGATAAAGAGAAGCTCTAACTTGGTTGATTCTTTAATGCAGTAAGTCCAAACACTCTCTTTATTAAATCATTATTTCCATCTTTTGTAATTCCTGAGAATTTATTATTTTGGCCTTTGCAAACATGAGACCTCTTCTATTTAAAGCAGAGCATCCATCTGACAACACACCAGGGGATTTGTGCAGAACAGGATGTTCTTCTACACCCACATTTTCCCCTCACTTCCTTCCTAGTTTTCTTCTACCATTTGGGAATAAGATATCAGAAGAGAGCTGAAAAGTGGAGACAGTTGGAATGTTTTTGCTGAAATGAGATTTCAGCAAAATATGCTGTTTTTCAAAAGCTGAAATGTTATGTGGGGACACACAGGGTCCCAGAAGTGTTTTCTTAGGGGAGTTTCCGTGGTGGGAGTGGTTGGTGATGGTAGGAAAAAGTCACCTTGCAAAGGCTGGCTTACAAAGGCAGGGGTGTAAAAACAGAGCACAAACTTTAGTGAGTAAAGCCAAAAGCTGAAAAGAAAGGATTAAAGAGCAGATCTGAGCCTAATTAGTCTCAGGATGCTATGTTTGGTCCAGCCCAGCTTGCAAAGATGGGAGCTGAGGAGTCTGGGGAGAAGAACAGTCATATTATTCTTGTATGAGGCAAAAAAAATGACTGGGTCATGAAGCCCACCAGAGAAGGCACCCTGGGTCACCTCCACTAGTTTAGCCAAGGGGTCAAGTCCTCAGTAATTGTGGATTATGAACATGTATGGCAAATAAGGGTGAAAGCTCATTTGGGGCAGAGCCTTTGCCAGCCCACAAGTGCAGGATGGGATGGCAATTCAGCTGTGATGAGCTGGGACGTGTGTCTACCCAACTAGTAGGGAAATTTTATGAACTTCTTTGCTTCAAATAACCAAAGTGAGGATTTGAAGATGAGTCTTTTTAGTCTCCTACACAGGTTTTTCTATGCTCTGTCCTCTTCAGAGCAAATAATATGTCTGCTGCAACAAAGCATGGAGCTGCTCCCTTTGGGGAAGGTGAAGAGGGAGGTCTTGTCCTCTTGGTAAACTTGGATGACAGGGAAGCCTGAGCTTCCAAAACCTTCCTTTCATCTCCAGCTTTCCTTCCCACTCATCAACCTGACACGTCCAGGTTGGATTGCAGGAATTCACTGAACCTGGAGCTAAGTGTGAATCCATGCAAGTTCCAGCTGGCTCAGGGTGCAGCCATCTGCCTTCACCTTGGTGCAGGACGCTGTAAGTCATCCCCATCCTGCAGTAGCTTTCAATGTCAACTGAAGGCCTTGGGGATAATTTTCCAATGAATCAATTAACCTAATGCTACTTCAAAGGCTGAAGATCAGCCTATGGCCCAACCTCAAAGCTGTGCTCCGGAATGAAATGCAACAACTTCATCTGATGAAGGGATCTAGCTATGACACAGTATCTCCAGAGGAGTCCTGAAAAACTTGAGTCTGTGCAATTAAGGCATCAAGGAGATAACCTTTTGGTTTTCTCCAGGGATCTGGGAGAGGATACATGCTATTCTACCCATTCACAGACAGCCTGAGAAAGGGGATAAGCAGTGAGGGAGCACAGCTTGCATGTGACACCATGATACTCAAAGTAGTGAGAACAAGGGTCTGCAGAAAGATACGATGAGACTAAGTGAACGAGCAATAAAACAGCAAATTAAATTTAATGTAGCCAAATGTTAAGTAATATTCATGGCAGGAAAAATGCTGTGAACGTATAAAATTATGGGCTCTGGGCTCACCCAGGAGCAAGATATCTGGATTATAATAGTTCTATGAAATGTCAGTTCATTGCTCACTAGCAGTGGAATAAGAAAATAAAATATTAACAATTACCAAAGGGCAAGCAAAAGAGAATATTAGTATGCCACTGAATCAAACCAGAGTTCACTTATGTCTTTAATATTACCTTATGATCCCTTTATCTCCAGAAAAGATACAGAGATGAGGGACAGGATTCAAGGAAAGGCAGTAAAGATGATTAAATGTAAAAAAATTACTCCTCTAAAGAAATGACCAAGTAAGCAAAATGGTCTGGAAAAAAAAAAAAAGAAAGATGCCTGAAGGAAAAATTAAGGAGATTTGCAGAATGATGGTAAGTGACATGGAGAGGGTGAAAAGGGATCACTGTTTGCTCTTTCACTCAATACAAGAATAAAGGTGCACCAAATTAAGGTGCCAGGAGTCACACTTAAACAAATTAAAGGAAGCAATTCAAACACAGCTGGGAGTTGATCCGTGGTGCTCCTTGCCAAAGGATGGTAAGGAAGCAGTTTTATGTGGGTTCAGAAAAAGACTTGACAAATTAAAGGGTGATAAATCCATAGAGGGATACTGGACATCTAGAGGCCACATCCAACACAAGAGGTCCTTCAGTTGAAAACATGTGGTAGGTAGGAGAATATCGAGGGAAAGTATCATGTATGTTTTCCGCTCTCCTCTCTGCATCACTCATAGCCACTGCTGGAGATGGGACACTGTATGGACCTTTGCTCTGATCCAGCACAACTGCTCTTAAGTTTCAGTTCTGTATGGGAAGAATAATCATGAATTTTCCTAAATACCTAAGCCAATTCCAGACTCTGCTGAACAAAGTTGTCCGTGAAGTGCTTTGACATCCAAAAGACAGAAATATCAAAGACACCACAAAGTCACCAGACCTCTAACTATTACTGCTAGGCCTGCACGGGAGGTATGTGCGTGCTGAAGCCCTGGAAGTGGTGTGACACCAGTTGCTGATTAATGGCCTAAGCAACCTATAGCTACGACCTACTGAACGTGAGCTACCTGCCCCTCTCATGGCAAGTATACTTTTTAGATTTTCACTGAATTTCACTGAATTTCACTGAATTTTTAGAGTTGGAAGGGACCATAGAGATCATCTAGTCCAACTCCCCTGCTGAAGCAGGATTGCCTAGAGCTTGTCAGAGCATGTTACTCAGGACTGCATCCAGGTGGGTCTTGAAAATCTCCAAAGAAGAGGACTCCACAACCTCCCTGGGTAGCCTGGTCCAGGGCTCTGTCACCCTCACTGTGAAGAAGTTTTTTCTCATATTTGAGTGGAACCTCTTATGTTCCAACTTTGTGCCTGTTGTCCCTTGTCCTCTCACTGGGAACCACTGAAAAGAGTCTGGCTCCCTCCTCCTTCAACTAAAATATTTAAAAAAATACATATATATTTATATTTTTTTTATAAGAGGGATTTTTGTATGTTTATTTCCCTTTATTTATAAGTCTTGCCTTCGTCCCAGAGTGATGACACTCCATGGAGGGGCAACTACTTTGACTTGTAGCTGCACTGCTGCTGGCAAAAGCCAACGTGTGAGACCGTGAGTGGAGAAAGGGGCCAAGCATTGATGATGGCAACCTCAGAGGCAAACATGCCTGTCCTTTGAGAGCAGCTCCCTGCCCTAAACTGTGTGGGCCAAGCCTGCAGGTACACAGTGCACTGACAGCCAAGGCTACAATGCGCCTGGGGGCTGCTCAACGGGCCAGCTGAGATCCCACGTGTCTGTCCATCCCCCAGTTGGCAATGGGACGGAGAAGTCATCGCTTGCAGCTGAGGGACTTGCCAGGCTGGGGCTGGCCCATGCCGCCAGATGAAGAATGAGCGTGGGAGTCCCATTCCTGACCTCTCGCCTGCAGTGGGATTGACATAGCTCCATAACGCAGAAAATATGCCGCTTCCACACGACAACAAGATAAACGTTTTTATAAGAAAGTCCCCGGATGGGAAGCGCCAGCAGCCCCGAGGTATTACAAAGAGGGAAAGCGATGACCAGAGTTGCTCTACCCTGGCAGGTTTAGCACCAAGTCTCACCCCAGCCTTTTTACAGCCTTTACCAGGGACGTTTCTGTTTGTTTTATGAAGTGAGCTTAGCGACAGCAAAATGGAGTCCCGGACCATCCTGCCTCCAAAGAGTCCCAGGTGTCATAGAGCACTCAGCTTTCAAGTTTAAAAATCATGGCTATAATTTCTGGTTTATTGTCACTATATTCGACCAACATCTCATCTCCTTCCTGAACATAGCTGCCACTGTCTGACCTTTTTCACTGTCCCCATTACATCACTCTCCCTTACGGGTGGTCCCTCTTTCCTTGATGGCCTCACACCACTCTCTGTTGCTAGGACATTGTTTTATTTTCATGATTTAACTGAGTGCCTTGAAGGGTATTCTTTGTTAGAAGGCATCTGTCTCCTTCTCACATGCACTCTCATTTAAAGGCCACTATGGGAAAGGGAGAGGAAGCCTCAAGTTTTCTCTCTTCCAGACTTGCCCCAGGGCCAAACAAGCCAACCAAGGATGGAAGAGATGTCTTTCGCACAGGCGAGCTGAGCCTGTTCAGATGGGTCTTGGCTGTTTCAGTCGGAGAAATAGGACTGTAATCATGGAGAACATAGAGAACATGGAGGAATCAAGAGTCCCACAGCCTGGTTAGTCAATGTGTACCCAACTCTGCCTCCCATGGCATCAATCACTGCAACACAATTCACCTACCCAAAGCACAGCAATAGAAATGTACTTTTTAAAAAATTATTGAGAAACCCTCCCCTTTTCTAGTCCTATTTGCCACGATTTAGTGTCGCATTGGCTTCCCCTCTCACTTCCCTAAAGCATCATGTCTTTGGGGTCTCCCATGTCTCAAGGTGACCTTCTGGGCAGGGCTTCTGCAGCGATACCATTTCTTGGGGAGATCGCTGTGCCGTGCACACCTTCAGAGATGTCCAGATGCCACTGAGCCACACGAGCCTATTATTTAGCTTGTCGGGAGGGATCCCTCTTCAGCTTCCCGCCTTGATGTAGCAAATCAGCTGCATTATTAAAATGATTAAAAATAGACCGAGCTTGCCCGAGACTGCATCTATAATGGATCAATTGCTTTTTATACATTTTTGGCTCCCTACAGTGCTGCTTTGTCATGTCACTTTCACTCGTTTGGGTGAGATCTTGAAATAATAGGCACATTCAGGAGATATAAATATAGCTGTTTATTGCCTTAAAATGGGTCTGCAGGCAAATCCCAGCCCAGCTTCAGGTATTTGGAAGTTAAATCTTCTTCCTCCATCCTTTCCCTTTTGGACCTGGATCAAAAACTGGACTTTGCAGGTTGGGGGTTGCTTTATCTTAAGCTATAGGCACTAGTTCTGCTGCAGAAAATTCATACCCTCATAGACTGTTGATTTAAGCAGCTCTTGGTGCCAGCCTGGATTTGATTCCAGCAAGAAATAGCGCAGAGCTAACATTGAAAGGCTGCAGCAGAGTGAAATAAAAATAAATGCACTGCATTGTGTAGCTTAACGGGGTGCTAATTTCTTGGGAGCGCATAAATAGGAGGCACAGAGCACATCTGTTTGCTGGCATTGGGTCGGGAAAGAGCAGGGGAAATTTGGAGCTCTGTCACAGGGACAGGCTGAACTTTGTTCCTATGTCTCGCAGCACTGCACAAAGTCTCCTCTGTAGAATAGCCAGTTAATTAAAAATGATATTTATGGTCCCCTGGTGATGCGTGCCCGTAATTCTGCTATGAGTATTTCTACAAAGTCTGGCACGGCGAGAGAGTTGAGGCCCTGGCCATGCAAACAGCGGTCCTCGTCCTCAGTGCTCCCCACATGGCTGGAGTCTACACAAGAGGGGCTTTGGACAGCCCAGACCCTCTCCATCACGTTGGGTTTGCTGAGGGGTTTTATTGCCCGGGTGTCCCACAGTGAACATGGGGCACCCTCTCCACCTCGCTCTGAGATTCCAGGTATTTCACAAGCAGAAGTGAATTAACCTGTGGCTGCTATGATGCTTTCAGCTTGTGTTATCGCTTAGAGTGAGATACATGGAGGCACAGAGGAACACAATGCACCTAAAAGCACTGAAATAGTGTCCTGTGCTCGATCCACCAGACTTCACATCCCTTTGCCTCCTTCCTCCTCTAGCTCACACCCAGCCCAGCCCACAGAAACAACCCGCAGTCAATGGCAGGATATTTCCCTGGCATGTCCTGCAAGGCTGGGCATTCAAAAACATTTGCAGTGTTTCCTGCTGTGTGATGCAGGGGCTTTCGGAGAGCAGACCTTGATGACTCAAGAAGCAACAATGTCCTGGAACTTTAAAATATGCACAAGATAAAACATTGTAGAGGTGATGAGGGATGGAAGGGAGCAAGGAGATTTGCAGTGATTTTAACCCCCCTGTTTAGGCAACTGCTCTGTACATAGTCAATGAGAGGGAGAGGATTCTCCAGAGGCAGATTGGAGCAGAAACCTGTGCCTCTCCTGACCACGAATGGCATCCTAAACGACCAATGAGTCCCAGATGACCACTCTCAGCATCCCCTGTGGGCTCCCGCTTGCTCTTTTAGCCTGAATTTGAAGAGACTTTGTGTAGCAAAGCAACCTCTCATTTAACCTGGCCAGAGGATGGCCCAGAGTTCTCCCATCACTCAAGGAAGAGCTCCCCACCACCTCGTCCCACTCTACCCCTCTCCCTCCTCCATCTTCAACAGATTTTGAGTTTTGAGAAACTCCCACAGAAGTCCATAAGTAACTTTTCTCCCGTTGCTGCTGCCCTGTCCCAGCCCTCTGCATCCCCCGGCATCCCCCTCCTCCCCAGCTCACCTTCGGCAGGGGCGTGCAGACCCTCAGCTCGGCCGGCACCCGCGAGGGCCCACAGAGCCGCGGCAGCTTCCTTCTCATCCTCACGTACTTTTTCATATCCGTATTTTGCGTAAAGCTCCTCTCACAGTAGGTACCCAGCCGCTGACAACACCTATTATTGACAGCCGCTGATTTGTCCTAATAGCCGGACACTTGGAGTTCGCCGCAGTGAGTCCTTATAAGCTTGGTAAGAACCAGTTCAGGTTGTTGAGTGTTTAGCTGATTTTGTATGCGTAAAGGCTCTATCCTGATGCCATTGAAAATAATAAGAAAAATCTCTTTAACATTTTATTACCAAGCCCTTCCCTCTATTCTTTTTCACACATTGTGAGTCAGTTAAAAAAGAACGGTGCCTGCTCACAAAAAAAAAAGATGATGAAAGCTAGAGAAACTCCTTGACACACTCCTTTTTGGCTTTATGTATTTCACTTTGAATTAGGATGCCAAACCTCGAGAATGACACTGCAGACTTCTGAGGCATTAAATAAACATGAATCAGACCTCAGCATCACTATATTTGCTAAACAAAAAAAATAATAATCTTCCAACTATGGAACTCAAAAAAGAAAATATTGTTTGGGCTCTTTCTCATTGCCTCCTAGTTTTGTTATATATACTTCTCTGTACTTTTATGCTCTTCCCCAGGATGGTGAAGGGTAAAAAATTTTCCGTTTTCTGGCTGAGTCTAGCATTGCCAGATAATCACTTGGTCAGAGGATTTAAGGCTTTAGGAAGGGCTCAGGGAGTGTGAGATTCCCAGGGGGATATCATTCTCCATAACCTGATGTCTGGTCCCCCCCTCGTGATTCATTTCACTCTCACTGAGCTCCCTAAAGGGGGCTATTTTGGCTAACAGGGACCTCACTTGGCTGTCCATGTTCCAAGATGACCAACAAGCACTTCCAAAAAAAGGCCATTTGTGCTATGGAGCTTCAGCCTTTCCCTCCACCAACTCCTGGAGGAAGCCTTGGCAGCTCAGTGGGGTGAACCCCCTTCCCAAAACCTGGCAAGGGCCAGTGGCAAGAAGGAGATAGGAAGAAGATGGTTGGCTCAGCCACTTCACACTCCTGTTGCTGCACACAGTCTGAGGAATGATGTTTAGTTTAGGAAGAGCCAGAGGACATCTTCTTCCTGTGTCCCCATCATCACAAAAACCACATACCCTCCACTGCACATAAGGCTGGAAGCCATGGCAGGGGGCACCAAAGCTCCTGTCAATGCTCCTACACAACCATCAGATGCATTAGCCGAATTTCCTGGAAGGTTCCAGGTTCCTCTCCCTACCCCACCATGACCCCCAGAGCCTGCTGACCCCCAGGGCCAAATGACTGACCAAAGAGAAATGCGTTTCCCTCTCCCTGTCCCGCGGACTCCCTCCCAGTCCCATAAACTGAAGCCTGGCTTAACACGACATAAAAATAGCTTGAGCAAGGCAGTGGTCCCCTCTGTCACGGTGCTTCGCTGAGACGATCATTCCTCCCCACACCACAGTGATGGAATAGAGATGACAAATCTGTCACCGATTACGCTCCATTACATCCTTGCAAGATTTCTATGTGCTGCCTGCAGAGATGTTCTTGCTTTGGTTTTTAAAGGACTTCAGGTAAAACAGGGAGCCAACATCTCTGGCAGCAGCAGCCTGATCCTTTGGGGTTTGATCCTTCCCCAGCTCTGCTTCCACAAAGGTGGAAGGGACACAGAAACCACTAGTTTTCTGTGTTATTAGGGCATCTATCAGGAAAGCACCTCTTAAAAGCACATGGTATCTGCTCCCTAAACTCCTTAGTGGGAATTCAACCGCAAAAACAGGCTCTAGTGAATAGAAAATACAAAAAGGCCCCTGCTGCCCCTTCTTCTTGGCTCCCTATTCCAAACAGCCTTTTGGACTTCAGCAGGTTGGATATCACACGCTTCTCAGCAGCTTTCTGCCTGTCTGTCCCCTGTTCCCCAGGTGAACCAGCACTCAGTCATCCACTCCTGCCAAGGCTTCCTACCCCAGACACCAGATACCAGACCCCCAGATCCCAGATCCCAGACCCCAAATCCCAGATCCTTGTGCCCACAGCCCGGCTGCTCTCTTTGCCTCCCTCTCTCTCAAAGCCAGCCCCTGCTCACCTTGGTGAGTTCAACAGGGGACAAATGGGAAGTGCTTTCGGGGACTCTGGAAATAAAGCTAATGGTCGCTCCGGGGAGTGACAGGTTTTGCTCTCATGGGTTGCTCTGACAGATCCATCAGGAAGCACTTAGCTATAAAACCCTGAGACCTTTGCAAGGGAGCCCCTCTCCTGCTTCTGTGTTTACGTTGCTCTGAACTGCCTAGTTAATGTAAGAGCTAAAAAAAGGGAAGGTAATGGGCCTCTTTGGAGGGGTTTTAGGCACTTAGTGGAAAGCAGGAAGCCAAGGCCTGTATAATTAAATTGCTAATCTCTTACCAGATCTGGCAGGCTATGTACTCCTGTTAAAAACAGGTTTAAGCCCCACAGCAATTTTCGTTTCAACTCTAGGTGCAAACCAGGACCCTTAATTCCTTCAGCCGTGAAACACTTCTAACAGTGGCATGCCCTTCCTTAGAGAGATGCACTCCAGCAAAGCCCAGACACCAGACAGCGTCAAGATGATCTTTTTCCTCCTTAAAAAAGAGATTATTCATAAGGTGAGGGTGCTTATGCTCTCTGTTGAGTCATCCCCTCCCCTGAGGCTCCTCTCTCAGCAATGTTCACTCACATCGTCTTTCCTCTTTCCATGTCTAAGAAGTCACTCCCACCAAGGACCCCACCGAGCTCAGCAGACCGGTCCCCAGGTGCGAGGTGTCACACAAACACCTACAGAAGGGTTTTCTTGCTGTCTCTGTACCTTTGCACACTTTCTATACCATAAGTACCAAGCCCCAAATATTCTGCTGGCTAATCCGAAGCAATGGAGAAGGCCAATTTTGGAGCTAAAACTCATGCATTCCTTTTTGTTACATCCCTCCTCCTACAGCAATCAGATCTTGCATATGGACAGACAACGCTTGCAGACTACTCGTTTTGCTGAGGAAAACTGGTAGGTGTAGAGGTAGGAGATGGGATATTTAGGTTCATTCATCACTTTAAGGAAAGTAACAAAAACAAAATGAAAAAGTTCCCAACCTTTTCACCATCCGGGCCACATACCTTGGTGTTTGCATTTCCTTACATCTTTTTTCTCACCTGCCTGGATGTCAGGAGGGAGAGGGTGTGCTGAGGAGCACTGTCTCGCATTGCTCACAGCCACTCTCTGGCTCAGCTCCAAGCCCTTGAGAGCGGCTTTGCCCTGGGACATGCTTCAAACCCTTGGTGAAAGGAAGGGGCAATGGCGTGAGGAGAAGGGGGACACAGATATGGGAGGGAAAAGCAGCCTGGAAATCAAGCTGCTCATCACTGTCAACGGGACAGGTCCCCAAGGGTTGTATACAGCCAGATCTCCACTGATACTGGTGCGTATGTCAGGGCAAAGTGTCCTGATCAAAGAGGTCGAAGAGAAGAAGGGAAGGTTGGCAGCATGGGGTGGTGAGACACCTCTAAAGATTAAAAAGCATGCAGCAAAGAGATGTTACATGCACTAAAAAGCCAGAGGAAAATACTCAAAGAAGCAGCCTAATGGCTGGGAGGGACCACATCCCCGCAGATCCCTGCTGCTCTGGGACTGTATGACAAAAGCCTTCAATGCCACCTGAGCAATTAGCTGAAGTGTGTGAAAATCCCACTTAAAATTTTGGCGGGTGGTTGTGGCCATGGTAAAGCCTCTCGGTCTTTCTGGAAGGCACTTGAGACCTCCAAGGACACGAATCTGGGTTGGGTTTGACATTTGCATCTCTACTGGACTGACCCTGGACATGTACAGTGGGAGGCGCAAGAAGCATTTAACCCTCGGGAAAGAAAATCACTCGTTTGTTCTTTCAAACATCTTTCTGATGTCTGTGGACGTTACAATACATGTTCTGCTTCATTTCAAAAGGATGTTTTGGTGTGCTCTGACTCAAGCACCAAGAGCATGCAAATTTTATTTATGTCACCGCTGCAGTCACCTGTGACCAGCTAAACCAACATTAAACATTACAGCTTTTCCCTCAAGAAGGAATATGCACTGCAAGGGCTGAAGTTATCGTAGCTTAACAGACTACTAGTCATCAGCTTGACGTGCAGATGTTGGCGTGCTTCTAGCACATTATAACATAACATAAAGCATTTTAATTGAAATTAACAGTGATAACTTGCTCGTCTGTGATAATTCAGTCACTTGCAAGCATCTCTGAGTACCCCTTGGTTTAGGGAATAAAGAAACATGCACATACAAGAAGCATTTCTCTTTGTAGATCACCTAGATAAATACCTTTATGGTGTTCTTGAATACATGTATTGAACAAAAAGAAGATTCATAATTTTAGGATGAACAGGCCAATTTTGACAAATTTGTGGCGGGGTGGTTTCTGTGACCAGCACAGGATTTTTTTGTGTCAAAACAAGAGAGAAATGTGTGCCTCAGCAGCCAAGTGGGCAGAACTGATCAGATGGAGAAGGACAGCAGAGGAAATCTTGAGAATGGTTCTCCCGCTTCCCTAGGACATGCTCTGCCACTTGCTTCTCACCTATTGCAACTCATTCCTTTCTTTTGTTCTGTCTCCCTTTTTCAGCTGTTTTCTCCACAAGTTGGAAAAGTCTTATTTTTTTTTCCATTCTAGTCTGAAAATCAATTTTGAAAAATGAAATGGGATGGGAAAAGGCAGCATGCGGGATGGCTGAAGAAAGCCTTTCTCAAACAGTTCTAGAAATCCAGCTTCTGAGAGCAACACCTGAGCGCAGGGAAATGAATGAAAAACACACCTGCACTGTGGATGTGGTTGCTAACCCAGAGTTATTTTTACTCAGTCATACATATTTGGACTGATCATAAAATGCTACACTTCCTAAGGGCCTCTTTGGGAGCTGTGACCACTATGCACATCATAGACCAAGGTGTGAATGCATTAGAGTAGCTTCTGATCTGCTTATAAGAAAGAAACCATTATCTGTGGCTGTTTTCCTAAAAAGTTTGCAGACTTTTTGTGATCTGTGGATCCCAGACAAGCAGCACTTCTGTGTCCAGAAATGCATGCCCAGAAGACAATATGCTTGGGTTTGAGCAACCGAGTCAAGTCCCTGCACTTGGACAGCTAAGTTGCACATGCTTTAGGCACCAAACCAAGGATGGACAACTGCAGCTGTACACACTCCGTATTCAGAGGAAAAGCTCATCCTGGGCTCCACAATTCATTTTTTGAGTGCTGTCACTAGATGCAGTGGTGATGGAACAGCAACAAAAGCCATGATGGCCATGTGCAGCGCCGTGTCCATAGACACAACGAGGGATTTGGCTGTTCTGGCCATGCTTGCACATCCCTTTGAAGTGGTTTGTGTGGCCTCAGTGGCAGCTGTACCTCAGTTTGGATGATCCTGTCTGAGAAGCCAGCTGCAGCAAGTAGCCCTGGATGTTCAGAAGATGGCATTGATAGAAAAATCAGTGTCAAGAGTCAGATAGAAAAATCAGAGTCAGAAAAATTAGTCATCAGTGGACCATTCAGCCAGTGGGGGCCAAGGGGGTGCCACAAGTGCTGCCCTCACAGTGGGGGGGCATTAAAATCACAGTATAACCTATTTGTGGACAGAAAAAAACCTCTCAGACTTTTGTCATAGAGTCAACTCCACTATATTTGAAATGGCTTATTATTTTCTTGCCTCATACATTTCCTTCACAGAGACACCTGAATGCAGCTTTCCATTCCCTTCCCTGCTCAGTCCTGGCTCTGGGCACAGTCCAGCGCCTGTTGTGTGCCATCTCAAAGGCACCTGTACTTCAGGATTGGGCAAGGAGAATGAATCTCCACTGACTGACGTAGCAACCCACATTAAGCTTTAACCACAGGCTCCCTGTACAAGCAGGAAACAATTTCTTATGCAGAGGGACTAAAGAGATAAGGAGGCTGGGAAGGATGACAGAGGGAAGATATGATCAAAGTGTATAAAATCATGAAGGACACAGAGATAGCGAATAGAGAAGGATTATTCTTTTTTTAGGTTATTTTATAACACCAGGACTAAAGACTATGCGATGACACGATGAGGCTGCAGATTTAGAACACGAAAAAGCTCTTATTTGCATAGCTCATGGTGAAAGCAGGGAAAGTATCACCAGCGGATGCAGAGCAGGCCAATAGTGTAAGTGGTTTGGAAATATAATTAGGCAAATTAACATAGGAAAAGTCCATAAAGTGTTGTTAAACATGATGAAGTCAGGAAGTGGCTGAACTCTGGGAGTCACTAGTGGGAGGATGTACTGGGGAAGTGTGTCTGCAGACTTGCCTTGGTTTTTCCCTTCTCCTGACTGTTTGTGGCTGGGTGCTGTCAGAGGCTGGGTTTTGGGGCAGATGAACCTGGGTTTGACCTAGCAGAGCTGTTATGTTACATCATGGTTCACATTATCTCAGAGGGAGAGAGTCTTCCTGAGTGTGATTTGGAGCAGGAGTGTGATGCAGCTTTGCCTTCCCTCCCACGCCCTTCATGGACCACAGAGCAAAGCAGGGACATCATAGTCTATTTGAGCACAAGCATTAGACACCTGAAGTTGCTTAGTTTAAATGTCCCTTTTTCTGACCATGATTTGCAAAAAGCTATAGTAACTTTGGTGTCTAAACCCCACTGCTTTTAAGAGGACTCGTGCACTTAATCTGCTTAGATGTTTTTAATAATCTCTCCAGATACCTCCATGAAACCTCTATGAAAATCAGTCCTAGAGTGATCTCTTCCCTTTTATCTTCTGACACTTAGATAATACTTGCAAAATGCCTTGTGACCCATAGATGGAAGCTGTAGTTTCTCCCCACTTTGAAACCATTATTAATGAGGCTTTTCAAATGTTAGATTGCCTAGAAAAGGCATATTTTGACTTTTTTGCAAGCATTATTTCAGCAAGTTTTCTTCCCACAGATTACAGAGAGCAAATGCATTTGGTGCAGCGAGACCCACCGGTGTCACCTCCATCAATCTCTGACTTTTAAAGCTGATTCTAATGCCTCTTACCTTCCCCACCTTGCACGAGCAAGTTGAGGAAAGAGGAGCTTTCAAGCTTGGCTGGGCAGACTACGTGTAACCATGCCAGGCTCCAAACAGAACCGCAAGCGCTAGAAACATAAATCAGGTCTGTAACGTGAGGCCGCTGGAGGAGAACTCTATTTTATGTACTTGACCTGTATCCAGGGTTCATTTCAACATGACCCTGCTGTAACTCGCTTTATCAGCTGTAAAGACAAGCTCACCAGCTGTACGTTATGTTCGCACTCCAAAGCCACTGGAAAAAGCAAGCAAAGCCCCAGAGCAGACCTATGGGAACAGATGAAGAAAGTGCCTTCTAAATTTTTTGCTCTCCCTCCTTTAAAGCTGAAAGAATTTTTCTGGGATGGACCCAAAATAAAATAATTCATTTAATTTGCAGGTATGCTTTTTCAGAATAAAGAAATCAAATCAAGCTGAATTCTAAGATGAAGAGTTTTCTTAAATGGGTGACTTAAATGTTTCACATTGAAATGTTAGAATGGAACTTTTCTGGTTTGTCAAGAAAAAAAAGGTGTCCCTTTTTTTGTAGCAGAAAACATTAGTTGCATTCAGCCCAAGTCTGTGGATAGCTTCAGTCAGCCTGAAACTGCATTTATTAGCAAATAAACTATTCATCTGAAAAATGTTATCTAGTTCTACCCCAAATGTTCTTCCCATTGCTTAAAAATGTCCTATTTATAGACAAGGCTATTGTTAAGTGTAGATTTAAGCTATTGTGCTTCATTGTCTGGCCCAGTGTCTCCTTGGGAAAGCAAACCAATTAAGCTATTCTATTTTGGAGCCTCAGTGCCTGCTTGTGCAGTTATTATGTCATATAAGGGACTACAGTCTTATAGTCTTTGTCAGATATGACTGCACTTCTTATAAACACTCTGTTTTCAGTAGATTTGAGGTATAAATGGTCACAACACAGCTTAGGAAAGCAGGAACAGCTGAGACCAATGGAGCATCCTGTATCCAGGTGTCTGTCAACCCCCTGTGCCAAAACCGCCCAAAAAAACCCTGCCAGGCAGTAAAATCAAAGCATTGCTCCTAACCCCTGTTAGTAAGAGATAACTTCTGGGTTGAAGCATAGGGAACTATGTCCTTTTCAAACTTTTCGTTATACTGCCAAAAAAAGAGAAAAAAGAGAAATGAAGGGAGGAAAAAAACATTAAAAGCTTGTAACAGTGATGTTTTTCATTATTTTGAGGATCTTCTAAAAGCCTGGTTCCTTGCTTTGGCATTTGAAGTTTTCTCTCTCTTTGTGAAATAGGTACGGCACAGATAAATTGAATCACACCTGTCTTGCCAAGGTGTCTCAGCCTTCTGTTGCAGGAGGCAAGAAATCTGTACAGTGTGCCCCTTGGAATGAGGTTGGTGGAAGCAGGGCTGGAGATGCACTTTTTGCTGTGACGGTGACTGAGCACTGGCAAGGACTTTTTGCTGTGACGGTGACTGAGCACTGGTGTGGGTTGCCCAGAGAAGTTGTGGAGTCTCCATCCTTGGAGATATTAAAATCCCAGCTGGACATGGCCCCAAGCAACCTGCTGTATGTAGGTGACCCTGCTTTGAGCAGGTGGTTGGATGAGATGATCTCCAGAGGTCTCTTCCAACCTTCCTTTATTTTATGATATGAGTACATGTCCTGAGCATGGCTCTTTTGGCAGAGTGCTACCTCCAGGACAGTGTGTGCAGGTCCCTTAACATGTGCTCATAGACCTGCACTTACACTTGCAGGGCCAACAGCTTTCATTTCCCAGGCAGCAGGCTCAATCCAACCACTCATTTTATACTTATTTAACCAAGCAGACAAAAATGCATTGGCCGGTTTTGCTGAATCACTGCTTTTGCTTTGCCCAGCTAGGCAGAGGGACCAGGTTCACAGTTGCCTCCTGCCCCTTGGTGACAAAAACTGGCCTTCTCATCTGCATCTGTTGGCTAGTGCTGATGCAGATAGGACATGGCATGGTGACCTAAACAGTAGAAACATCTCATTTTCTTACCAGTCTGCTACATCTCATGGCTATCTTCACAGAATCCTATGGGGTTGGAAGAGGCCTCTGGAGACCATCTAGTCCAACCCACCTGCCAAAGCAGATCCACCCAGAGAAGGTTGCACAGGAACATGTCCAGGTGGGTTTTGAATGTCTCCAGAGAAGGAGACTCCACCACCTCCCTGGGCAGCCTATTCCAGGGCTCTGCCACCCTCAGAGTAAAGAAGTTCCTCCTTATGTTTAGATGGAACTTCTTATGTACAAGTTTGTGCCCATTTCCTCTTGTTCTGTCACTGGGCATCACTGAAAAAAGACTGGCCCCATCCTCTTGACACCCACCCCTTAAGTATTTATAGGTGTTGATCAGATCCCCCCTCAGTCTTCTCTTCTCCAGACTAAAAAGACCCAAGTGCCTCAGCCTCTCCTCATAAGAGAGATGTTCCAGGCCTCTCATCATCTTTGTGGTCCTTTTTCCAGCCATCAACTCAGGAATGGGGTTACAAAGGCAGCCACAAGAGCACAATTTTGTAGGTACCATGTTTGCACATAAATTATTTGGCTAGTTGTGAGGGGGAAAGGGCTGCTGGTCAGCCTGACTCCCTGGCTGTGGCAGCAGCAAGTTAGCTGGCCTAGCTCTGCCTGCACTGGGTCTTGGGGAGTTACCACCCACTGATCTACTGCATATTATTTATAGAGCTCGTCTTTTCCCTGCTCTCTGAGATCCACTACACGCGTCCTGTGGCTCTGAAGCCATGTGAGCTTTGCAGCGTGTGGTTAAGGGAAGCTTGTAGTTTGGTTCTGCCTGAGAACATGGTTCAAGTCCCAGCCCATCTGCAACGTGCTTGCTAGTGAGTGAAGAGTCCTTGGCACGTGATTTACAGAAAAAAACCACTGTCACTGAAAATACCCAAACCCTCCTCGAATAGGAAGTGCTGCAGAGACTCCCTGAGCAGACAGCAACCAGCTCAGGTGACCTATGTTTAGGCAAGAGACTGGACAAGAGGTTCAGGATGGTCCCAACTGGTATGAAGCTGGATTAACTGGACCAGACTGGAGTGACGGGGTAGCACACACGGACCTGGTGCGGCTATAGCCAGGCTTAAGAGCATGAGGAGGCACTGGCTGCTGCCTGCAAAGCCATTTCTCTCTAAACTGGCAGTTTAACAACGCCATGGCCTTGTGTTCATCAGGTGCAGGAGCAATACACAGAATGGTCTTTGAAGTGCCACAGCAGCTGCAACAGCTCCCTGCTAAATTAAAGGAAAATACTGAAAGCTCCTGTGTGCTGCTGAAGTGCGCACGCAGCAATGAATTTTTACAGAACTCAAAATCCCCACACTGATTTCGTGTATTCATTTAAAAGCCTTAGGGGGCACAAGCCACAGTTTAACAGTGGGAACACAAAGAAACTCTTCTTTGGGAGCAGACAGTTTTCTTTACCGTGCGAGGGAAACAAAGCCAATACACCACTCGTTTGAGCTCTTTCCCTACTGAGACACAGGATTACTTTGCAGCAGTTTGCTAAATGCTCAGCCTTAAGGTAGAGTGAATTCAAGTGTTCAACACACTTAAAGTAGTACAATAGACTCCGATAAAGCCGGCTCCTTCCCGCGCCCAGATGGCATTCATTTGTGCCTCGCGTCAGCACACAGTTCAGTTTGCATCCTAAGAGAATTCCCACTTTATTTTTCCTCTCTTGATGGGAATAGCAGGAAGGCTAATTAAACCCTCTGAACTGTCGCTGTTATTCATCATCCCTTCCCTATAATATAAGCAGTGTTATCTCATGTTTGAGCACAGGAGCTCTGGTTTCCTACAAAGACCTGCCCTGCGCCTTTGCCTCTGTGCTCAAAAACATTTCACGCAGCAAATGCAATTAATTTCCTTGCAAGAACACCCAAACAGTGTGATCAAAGTTCTTTGCTAACCCACAGCAGAAAAAAAAACCCAGTCCCTGCAAGAAATGTGCAATCCAGCCCCAGCGCCGCTTGCTGCACAAGAATTTGGAGAAACAGCACGACCTAGTGTTCCCTCTGCTTCTCACTGTCTCCCGCAGATGGATGGTTCATGGGCACATCATTGCAAACGCTACCCCTATCAAGCTCCCACAAAACCAAGATTTCTTTCTGCAACCCCATTTTCTTTTCTTCTCCCCACTAAATATCTCCCTCAAGGGGTTTATACCTTTGCCTTTGGCACATCTTGCCTCTTTGCTCAAAGAAGGAGGATCTTACACAATCCTGTAGAGCATAAATGGGTTCAAAAGCCATAAATGGGCTTGGGAAGGAATCTGCTTCGCAGTGACACTGCAAGGGATTCGGATAAATTTTTCTTTCCCTTGGGGTAAACTCTGCAGAAGGTGTCTGTGAATATCATGGACTGCAGGAGGTGCAGGGAACGGGAAGGTGCTGGCATTGTCCATCCTCTCTGCACCTTATTTGTGCATTTTGATATTAGTAGTTCTGATTTGAAACATAGCACCAGGCATGTCACTGCACGGCATATAAAACAAATCCATAAAATGCCTTCTCACTCACTGCTGGTGTGGTCACACGTGTCTGTAACGGCATGGTTGCCCACACACTTTCCTGCTATCAGCATGGCCCATAGAGAAAGGCTCCACCAGCAGCACCCTAATGTGAACATGCAAAACAGCCTGGGTCTGCTCTGCCATCACCTGAAGAAGTCTGGGTCACCGAATGGCCAACTGCTGACTTCTGCTTTCCAGACAGACCTTATCACAGGCAACTACTTTTGCCCAGCCCTGTTATTCATCCACTTTCACAGATTTGTCTTTCTCAGGACATTCTCCATGCTAGAAAATCCTACCACTCTGTCTGCTGGAGGCTTAGGGCTCTGTGCTCTGGAATTGCAAAGCAGCCCCAGCTGTGCAATGCTGCCCTAAGGAACAGTGTTTCTTCCTGACCAGAGGGTTGATCACCTTATTCCCTGGAGGCTGAAGATGCCCAAGAGATCTTTGTTGCAGCCAGTGTAATTGCAAATGTTACTGCTATTCAGGTAACTGCAACAACGGAGGATGCTCCTTTCATATGCTCCTCAACAAAGATCTTGATCAGATGATCCATTAGACCAAAACCAGTCCTCTCTCCTGCACAAAATCAGATACATGGGGAGCTATAAAAAACATTTGTGACTTTGTGAGCAAGCTGCAACTAGTGTGGGGACTGGCAGGCCTGGAAAGGAAAGGGAGGATTGGTTTGCAGATCATCATGGTTATGGTGGGATGACTGCCGTGTTCTTTATTTGACAAAGGAGCAAACAAGGATGGAGCTATTCTTTGGGCAGGGCTCCAACAAGCCCTCTGAAGGACCACAGGTTTGGTGAAGGCTATCCATGCTACACCTGGCATTACACAGCATGTTACAACTGCCTGAAAGGAGTGTGTAGAGAGGCAGGGGTCTGTCTCTTCTCCCAGGTTACAGGTGATAGGACAAGAGGAAACGGCCTCAAGTTGTGCCAGGGGAGGTTCAGGTTGGATATTAGGAAAAATTTCTTCACTGAAAGGGTTATGGGCTACCCAGGGAAGTGGTTGATACACCATCCCTGGAGATATTCAAAAGACAAATTGACATGGTGCTCAGGAATATGGTTTAGTGTTGGTGTGTGTGGGTGGTTTTTTTGTTTGTTTGTTTGCTTTTTGTTTTGTTTTGTTTCTTTTTAATGGTTGGACTAGATGATCTTAAGGGTCCCTTCCAACCTGGGCGATTCTGTGATTCTGTATGGGAGTCATGTGATGGAGCCGAGTCATCCACCCTCAAGCTCCCAGCTGCCAGTCCTCTAGAAAGGGGTGTCAACCCATCTTCGTCCTGGCAAGAGTTTCTCTCTTTTCTGTTGTATAAACACAAAAGCAAATAACCAAACCTCAAAGCAAGACGCAGCTTGCATAACCTTTAATCCAGGCTGGAAGCAGCGCTGCCCTGACAGCTCCAGCGGCACAGAGCCCCGCGTGTCAACGGAGATCTGAGTCAGCCACAAAACTGGATGAGCGGATGGCCTGGCAGCAGATAAAAAGGACGACTCCTTATCTGTCACCCACACCATCTGGGAACCTCACTCCTTGCCTTCCCAACCCTAATTATTTTTACTGCTTGATCTCAAGAGGTGTTTGCGGCATGACCCATAACCAAGGGAGCCTGCTGCTTCTTGCCCTCTCACTGGCAGTTGGCTTTTTCAGCCACTTTATTACCATCTTCACCTGTGAATCAGATAATTGCTCATGTGATCCCAGAGTATTAGTCCCGCTTGTGTCACCGCAAGCGTTTGGACATTCCAGTTTTCAGGGGATTATATGCAAAGCAGAAAAGACATCAGCCGTGCCTTTCATGCTTTCCTCTGGTCCCTCTTTTCCCTGGGGACAACTCTTTTATCTCAGGGAGCCTTACAGAGAAATCAGCAATTCAATTACATTATTTTTTTGGCCTTTAATTTCAAATACTTATTCCTGTTTGATCACATCATGCAGTAACTCACAGGAAAAGAATGAAATTGTTCCTAGTTGCAGATGCCAGTTGCTTGCTAAAGCAACAACAGACTGCACTCTTTTGTTTACTCTGTCCTTATTTTACGTGGTCTTTCAACCTGTCAGTCTTGAGGTCTGTTCCTGTGAAATACAGACTTTTAAAGCTATTTTAGATCTGTGAGTTCACCAGATCTGACCTGGCTTAGCTTTAAGCTCATACTGGAATCCTGCTGATGAACTTTAGTGAAAGAAAAGGGTAAGTCTAGGAGGGAACCCAAGCCTGGCTCTGAGCACCCCTCCTGCAGGAGAGATTTGCAGGAGCAGATCTTTCCTTACACTGGTGATGCAGGAGTGAGACTACAGGTCCATGCCCTGTTGCAGGGCAGATGAGCTGATCATAATGATCTCCCCTGAACACATAATCTATAGCTAATCAGCATGATATATTAGATATCTACAGCTCAAATGTGCCTCAGGGCCAAACTGTTAACAAGCATGGATCTTAGGCATCTTCAAAGAATCATAGAATCATCTAGGTTGGAAAGGACCTTCAAGATCATCTAGTCCAACCATCAACCTAACTCTGACAAAAAAACCCCATCACTAAACCATGTCCCCCACCACTATGTCAACTCATGTTTTGAACACCTCCAGGGATGATGCCTCAACCACTTCCCTGGGCAGCCCATTCCAATACTTGATAACCTTTTCAGTGTAAAAATTTTTCCTAATATCCAACTTGAACCTCCTCTGGCACAACTTGAGGCTGTTTCCTCTAGTCCTGTTGCCTGTGACTTGGGAGAAGAGACTGACCCCCTGCTCTCTGCACCCTCCTTCCATAAAACCCCATCCTTCAGGGATGGTGGCCTGAGAACAAGTCTTATGAGGAGCAGTTGAGGGAACCGGGATTGTTCATCCTGGAGAAGAGGAGGCTCAGGGGAGACCTTATCACTCTCTACAGCTTCCTGAAAGGTGGTTGTAACGAAGGGAAGCTTGGTCTCTTCTCCCAAGTAACAGGCAGTAGGACAAGAGGAAATGGCCTCAAGTTGTGCCAGGAGAGGTTTAGATTGGATATTGGGAAATAATTCATCACTGGAAGGGTTGTCAAGCACTGGAACAGGCTGCCCAGGGAAGTTGTGGAGTTGCCATCCCTGGAGGTATTTAAAAGATATGTAGATGGTTGCTGAGGGACATGGTTTAATGGTGATTTGGCAGTGCTAGGTTAATGGTTGGACTTGATGGTCTTAGAGGTCAAGAGACTGACCCCCTGCTCTCTGCACCCTCCTTCCATAAAACCCCATCCTTCAGGGATGGTGGCCTGAGAACAAGTCTTATGAGGAGCAGTTGAGGGAACCGGGATTGTTCATCCTGGAGAAGAGGAGGCTCAGGGGAGACCTTATCACTCTCTACAGCTTCCTGAAAGGTGGTTGTAACGAAGGGAAGCTTGGTCTCTTCTCCCAAGTAACAGGCAGTAGGACAAGAGGAAATGGCCTCAAGTTGTGCCAGGAGAGGTTTAGATTGGATATTGGGAAATAATTCATCACTGGAAGGGTTGTCAAGCACTGGAACAGGCTGCCCAGGGAAGTTGTGGAGTTGCCATCCCTAGAGGTATTTAAAAGATATGTAGATGGTTGCTGAGGGACATGGTTTAATGGTGATTTGGCAGTGCTAGGTTAATGGTTGGACTTGATGGTCTTAGAGGTCACTTCCAACCAAAACAATTCTATGATTCTATGACCTGCAAACATTGCCACCGTGTGTCCTCTGCATCCCAGCCACTGCTGAGGCAAGAAGGTGGCTTCACATCCTCCTCTGTGGGTCTTGATGTGCCGAGGAAAGGCTGACGTGTGGGTGATTGACCTCATGGGCCACTGCTTAGTGTGAAGCCCCCAAAGCATGCAGAGCAGAGGGAGAGGGGAGCACCCCACTGGATTAGGAAGATGCTCATGACCTGCCCTCTGCCATGTGAAGGAAGATCAGCCAAGCATAAACCTCATCAAAACCCTGTGCTGAATCAGGGTCTCGATAGTAAAAAGCAGAACAAGTTTGTTAATTACTGCTCTTACTGGTAAATCTCTAACTGAACAGAAAATTATAAGGCAAGTAATTTATTTTATGCGCAGATTGTATCTATTTTAATGAGATCCAAAAATAGAGCTTTAGCATGGTGGCTTTAAGCTCTGACGTTGCACAGGGGTTTTTTCCATGTGAAATTTTCCAGGGTGCTTAATGAAGCTTTTCTGTCCTAGAGATAAAGCATCTCTTTTTGTGTCGCAGTGCACCAAAAGGACCCGTGGGCTGAATCTCGCCTGACTGGCCAGTCAAGGACTTGGATTGCTCTTCATGACTCTTCTGATTCAGACTCAAATCCTGCATTGCTAGGGAAAGGGATGGTCTCAGGATGCAAAGGGACCTTCAGGGTCTGAGGCAATTCCAAGTCTTTAATTCTTCTCTGTGTGAGACATCCCTGCTTCAATTTACCATCAAAAGTATGAGATGGTAAAACACAGGACTCTGTACCTTGGAGACATCCTCCGAGACAGTGATGTGCCACTTGGCTGTACTGGTGATGCCCTGCCAGTCTACAGGAGCTTGTCCAGTCCTTACTTGTGTGGAGTCTTCCATTAATGTTACCACCCAGCACTTTATACAAGGGGTGACAGTGCTATGTTTAACCTCAGAGACAAAGCCACTGCTGCCATGACCCCCCAGAGAACACCAAGATAAACAGTTGAGAGGTTGCTTCAGCATCTCCTGGTGGAGGCTCCCAGTGGGTTCAGTCCCCAAGAACTGCAGTGACCCTTCTGTCATCAGGCCATGGTCACTGGCAAAGGGACTGTTGGATTTCCTTGGGGCAGGGGAAGGGGGAAGGGATGCTGTGAGCACACAGACTACTCAATCAGCCAGCGCCTGGGGATTTCCGGACGGGCATTCCCCACGCAGCTTCGTTAATATAATCAAGGCCAGGACTTATTTAGCGCTCATCCAGTCATTGCACAGGGACTGATTACAGGCTGGTCTCCTGGGGCATTATTTCAGTCTGGGACTTGACGGGGGAGTATAAATAGCATGGCAGCTGCACCGCGGAGGTATTCCTATGTGACAGAGAAGCTAAAGCCCATGTCAAGGCCTCGCTAATTGCTCAAATTATTGCTACTGTTAACAGGGCAGCAAATTATGTCAGGGAGCCTTTTAGTAGTCATACTACTCTACCTACAAATGATATACACTCCTGAATTAATGCTGACAAATAATAATAAAAAGAGGTTGAATTAATAAAATCTGAACGCTGGGAATAAACGTCAAATTAAAAGCAAACAACACCTGAAATATTGACTTTGGCAAAATAAAGTGGTACTAAGAGAAAGAAGAACATGTTATGGAGAGAAAATCGAGCACAATTATGCTCAGGATAAGTTCTACCCAGAACTTTGGAAACAGAGCTCAGCCTTGTTCATTTGCAGCCGAGCTCTAGTCTGCCCTAATTCAGCTACAAATGTCCTCTCCTGGCAGTGGCTATGGGAACTGGAAGAGAAGTGATCCCAAGAGCAAGACCCAGGGGCTTCAGTGCTGGAAGTACCCTTTCTTCTGATGTTACTGGAATATTAAATATCACTAGTCCACCTGCTTCTCCTTGTTGGGTGGAATTCTTTCACATTGTGTTGTCAATAGATCCAGCAGGTCAGGGATGTACAGTCCGAGTAACAGAGTCATCCTCCTTTGGAGGAGTAGGATGGTTCCCCCTGTTTTATCGTTGAGTAACTGAAGCTGAGAGATGGGGAGAGCTTTGCCCAGGGTAACTGAGGAGGTCAGAGACACAAACAGGAATTTGATCTTTCAAACCCTAGTTCTTCTTTCTCCACTGGACAGCTGTCTGCTCCTCTGAATTCAAATTTCACTGAATTTCACTGAATTTCTAGAGTTGGAAGGGACCATAGAGATCATCTAGTCCAACTCCCCTGCTGAAGCAGGATTGCCCAGAGCTAGAGCATGTTACTCAGGACTGCATCCAGGCGGGTTTTGAAAATCTCCAAGGAAGGGGACTCCACAACCTCCCTGGGCAGCCTGTTCCAGGGCTCTGTCACCCTCACCGTGAAGAAGTTTCTCCTCATATTTGAGTGGAACCTCTTATGTTCCAACTTGTGCCCGTTGCCCCTCGTCCTCTCACTGGGAACCACTGAAAAGAGTCTGGCTCCCTCCTCCTTCAACCCTCCCTTGAGGAGTTATTGACCAGTGTACCCACTACAGATACAAAAGACCTGGCTGATCTCTCATTTACAGCAGTAAAAAGCAGGACTAAGTTACCGAAACCCTTGACTTGCACTGTTCTAGATCCAATCCAAGTGGAGACCCAACTCCATTTTTGCAGCTGCCCATCACTTTAAGCTGGAAGGACTGAGTCTCAGGTCTCTTCCCAGGAAGTCGGACCTGAGAGACGAAGCTGCTCCTTCAATTTCCCATCATTATAGCCGCCGTAAGCCATTCAATTCACCATAGGCTGTTCTTTTAAGAACACTGTGCACTGTCTTCTTGCTTATGCTATCAGAAACTGTCAATATAACATAAACTAACAGTATCTTTCTCCTCCCACATACAGAAATGTGTAGGTGTCACAGTACTTTAAGCCAACTGGTAAAACTCCTTGGATTCATAGTATTGTAGAAATCATAATTTTACATTGAACCACATGTGGTTTGAATACCTATATGTGTGAAATAAATACAGCTAAACCAACATGGACCCTGGAGAAGCTCCCTTTGCAAACACTGAAAGCACCAGCACAAATAGACCTGTCTGCAGTGATGCTCAGGGGACGTGTGTGTTGAAAGATATCGGACAGATCTGCAGATCAGGCACAGGAGAAGCAGCTTTCCAGTGTCAGTTGCTGAGGGCTAGAGAGATGCTCCAACACATTCCTGTAGTATCACAGCAGGGATAAATAAGAGCCTCAACCATCACGTTGCAGTGAATCCCACTGCCAAATCAAGGCTGATATCCTTCTTTCACTGAACAGTGCCTTTACCAACATTAATTATGTGGGAAATCTATCATTATTTGTTCTGTGTCATCAGGAGGCTTGGATCTGGGCTGCCAAACACATAGGAACATACTGTCCTAAAGCAGCTATGGCCTAAAGCACGTGGCACATGGGATGCAGAAGGGAATCCAGAGGACTCTGGGGAGCCTCTACTGGTTTTGTCATAAACTTGCTTCTTCAAGGGTTTTTAAGAGAGCTTTTCTTCGGTTTTTTGAGAGGGATCTGAGAGCAGGGACTTCTGGTTTTGATTTACTCACAATCTAGACTGGCTCTACCTAAAATCCAGCTTAGTGCCATGGGCCATATGCTCCTCTGCTGAATGTTGTCATCCCACAAAACCAGCGGTGTTAGTATACTCTCAAGAGCATTTATCAGTAATCCAGCAGCACACCACAGTGGGACGGGGGAGTTTGCAGGTATCCCCCAGAGTGTGCAGTAGGTTGTCCCTGCTGGGGAATAGGCCCTGCCGTGACAGCACTGTGTAAGACCTCACTTTTAATCACCCTCTCTCTGTTTTCTAAGTCTTCTACTGATGGGGGATTTTTGGTCTCTCTGGATGGCATTAGAGCCTGTAATCTCATTAGCAAGTAGCAGGCTGTGTTTCCATCTTCCTACGTGGCAACATAAAAGCTTTTATAAGACAGTTGTTTGTAAGGGTGGCACCTAGGAATGGAAGGAAAATGCTGATGCCGTCCTCTTCTGGGTGGTATTCTCAGTTCTCTGCTAGTTTTCCATGGACTCCTTTTTAACTGGGATATTAAAATGTACCACATGTCTCTTTGCTTCCTCAGCCAGTGCAATCAAAGGCTGGAACAACTCTTGCAGCAGAGGCCAGTGGCTTTGCCATAATTAGCAGCAGAGTCTTGCAGAAGACGCAACAGTCCACTGCTTGCTGTAACCTCACTTTAACATATTTAATCTTCTTAGTGTAGGTTGCATCACCTCAAACAAGCCTTGAGAGCTCCTGATCAGCCACATCAATAACATGGGTGCTGTAGGCGATTCAGTGCTCTGGTCTTGCTAAGTTCCATAGTAGCAAATTAACACGGCACAGCTGGTGCTTTCAAAAGCTTCACGTTCAGAGTAACTGATACAGATTTGGAGTCCCTGCTGGGTTACGAGCAGAAGATGGCTGTTCCTGCCCAGGACTGGAGAGTCTGATGTTATCAACCTCAGTGTTATCTCTGAAAGTTCATTTTTATCTCTTACTTTAAACAAATGCAACCAGTGGTATTGCTTGGCTGTAGTAATTTCAAGAGGCTTAATAGCAACGAGATTGAAAGATTGCTGAGGCTTCCTATGACAACATCTCTTGATTTCACAGTGAGTATGTATAAGGGATAACTGGGTTTGCTATATTTATTTCATTATAGACACTTCATTCTAAGTGGTCGTAAGGAACAAAAGGGAGTAATTTCCCATTCCCAGTACTTGCCCTGGAAAGTCATGGGAGTGTCATCCTTGATGTCAGCGAGGCTATATGCATCTTGCACAGCCAAACCCCAGGGACAGCCAAGATGCATTTGGGGGCTGTTACCACCATTAAACTATGGTTGATTTTACGCGACTGCAAATGGCATTGTGTTGTTCATCTGTATGACACTTCAATGTCCCACAGGAAAGGAAGGATATAGAAAGGTGAGAAAATCTCTCCATAGTGTTACCTAACTTGTAAATCTTTCCAAGCAGAAAATATTTCATTTGAAACCATGCTTTAGAAAGGACTTTCAATTTGAAATAACTTCTGAGGGCTATAATGAAACCAGGGAGAATCGGGCCTTGCAAGGCTATTTCTGTTTGTAAGAAAGATTGATATGAGACATATAGCCTTGGGCTTTGGGTCCATTCTGTCTCACTCAGGCATTATATCACCCAAATGTGACATGATTAGCCCTAAGCAGGTCATCCAGACATCCTAATCTAGGAGTCTAAGTTCCCCCAAAAGCCAACAGAGAGAGGGAGACCCCTCCAGAGACCTTCACAGGTAGCACCCTCCATCTGAACCAACCCATCTCCTGATTTTAACCACTTGCTATCTCTTAGAGATACAGGCTGTGAGGTTGGGAGACTGGGCTTCCAGGGCTTCTCTGGGGGATGCTGGAGCTGGTGCCCATGAGGAATGGTCTCACCACCAGGCTCCCAGACTTTCTAGGTACGGACACCTTCTCCAGTCCTATAGCACATGAGTCTTCACTTGGCAACAAAGAAAGAGTGACAGGTCCAGCAAGAGACACAGTAAGACACACTCTTGTCTTTAATTTGGAAATGTTGGGGACAAACCAGACCACTTTTGTATTCCAGACCTTGGTCTTCTGAATCTGTGTTAGGTCATATTTAAATTAGATATAGATGACAGCAGATGGTACTCTGTACCTCAGAAGTCCTTCTTGTCCACTGCTACAGGGAGCTCTGTGTTGACAGAGTCTTAGCTCATTGCAAACATTTCTCTGGAGTTTTCATCTCCATGCTAAAATGTGAAATTACGTTCAAGCTTTGTGTTTGCACCAGGGACACCCTGTTGTGTTTCTTGGGTCTGCCATGGAGCTGGGTGCTTTGTGTCTTCATGGCACAGAGGGGTTGGTTGGTTTGCTCCTTTGTGGGCTGTGATATGAGAGATGGCCAGAAAAAAAACCACAAACAAAAGAAAAAAAGAAAGATGAGATTTTAAATTTGATATTTGTTGCACTTCTGCAGGAAACAAAACTTGAGGGACCTCTGGCCCTTCCCCCAGGAATCTGGACAGGAGGTGTCCCTGGGTCAGCACTCCAAGTCCTGCCTGGGATGGGGGCTTGAGGATGGTGTCACTCAGGAACTAGTCGCCCTGGCACACACCTTGCTGGCCTGGGAAGTGTCCTGTGAAGAGTTTTGTTAAAACAAACCTATTTTGACTAATCCTATTTCGAACAATCTGTCACTTCTGACAGCACATTCCACAGTGCCCGGCTCTCCTCAGCCTGCTTTGAGGATGTCCATGGGGAACCTGCAGGGAAAAGTCTCCTGGCAGCAATTAGCACCTTCGTAGTCCAACGCAGCGAGTGGTTGGATTGATCTCGGGTATCTCCACTCACCGTCTGAGCCAGTACTGCAGCCCCCGGACAGCACATACTGTGTGGAGCAGAGCACTGCCACCAGCCATCCTGCCACCAAGGAAGGAGAGGAGAGGGACAAGCCAGGTGCCTGCCTTCAAATCAAAGGGTTACAGCCACTACCCAGCTGAGAACTTCCCACCCAAACCAAATGGCAGATGCTGAGCATCTGATGTGCAGCAGGAAAACCAAACTACTCTGCTGGCACTGAAAAAGCTGCTATGGGGGCTCGTGCTTGGGGGATTATCTTCGAGGGGACTGGGCAAACTGCACTTTGGAGACCCTTTGAGGGTGTTTTGGGGTTACAGCAAAGCAGGACACCCAAAGGAAAATGAAACAGCAGAGCAATGACCTGAGAAATGGACCTTGCAGAGGGAGAAGCTGGGAGGCAAGCTTCTGTACCCCTGCAGAAGAGCTGGCGAAGGCAGGAGTTTTCTAGCTCAGACTTAGTCCCCTGACAGACGTAGCCTTCACAGAGGCTGAAAAGGCATTAACTGTAAATAAGTCCTGACATCTTTCAGGGAGATGCTGCTTCACAGGAACAGCCTCTTGTTTTGGGGTGTAATGCTGGAGAACGCAGCTGGTCACTGAGGTTTACCGAGTCCTCCTAAAATGGGGTTTCTAACTCATTTGCCTCTGTTTACTGCCATCTAGTGAAGCTTGCTGGGAAGACGATTAAGCTCCCCCCCACCTTCCCCTCCTTCTCCTTGTCCCCAAAAACACGTTAGAAGGAGGAGGATTTCATTTTAGGCAACAGTTGTTCCAGGCAAGTCATTGTGCAGCAGATGAGAGACAGAGAGATAGGAAGATGCTTTGCCCTTGATGATCTCATTTCTGATATCTTTACTGGCTTTGCAGAGAAGATTTTAGATCAAAGAGTGGTTTATCCAGCTGTCCCGGATGGCTTTTGCTCATGTGATCATCCCTGTGGATACCCCTGGCACAGGTACAGCTATGGATCATTTAACTTGTCCAAGTGGAGAGGCTGGCGTGGGGCTGTGATGGTGAAGGGGAGCTGCCAAAGTAGTTTGTTCCTTTAGGAAGATGGAGCTGGACTCTCTTTTCCTCTGTTTTTGATCTCTAGAATACAATTATGGAGGTCAATGTGGTCAAAAGATGGGGATCGGGGTGAGGGCTGTGGGCAGCTAGGAGCATGAGCAGTTGTGTGCTGAACTAAGGGCTGGGACAGGCAGACCTGAACCAGGGGATGACAGACCAGAAACAAGAGTCCAGTCTGAAGGGAGCAGGGATGCCATCCTGCTGAAGGCTAGAAGATACCCAGAACCTCAGTTCCTCGAGCACAGAAAGAGGTTTGCTATGCAGAGCTTCTAAGCAGAAAGATTTTATTATAAATAAAGGGCTATATTAAATCATAGCCAACTAATAGATAATTTTTTTTCTGACACATAAAAATATATTTATTTACCACACTCAAACATGAAGTTGCTAATTTTTAAAGAAATACAGCATTTCTAACCAGCAGTTGTGCTGAATGTAATGCATCCTAAAATTCAAGCTGCACGTGTCCCTTTGTACTCCATGAAGAGCACTGGGGCACCTCAGATCCCATCCTGTCTTCAAGCAAGGAAACCACTAGGGGGTCATTCATTTGAAAAATATACAGCCAGTAATTCCACAAATATTGATCAGGCTTGTGTCCTGCATATTGTGCAACTGTCCTGACTGCAGCAGTTATGTGACATATTATCCCAAAGCAGTGGATCAGATGAACTTCAGGTAGATGAAAAAGCCAAAGAGGAACAACCTAGTCTCAAAAAGTCAAAATAGAGCTGACAATACCAAGGACCTTGATATTCATTCACCTGGCTAGACCATGCCATACCTGGTCAGGAGTCACATAAGAGCTCACAGGAAGGATTGGGGAGGGTATGTGGTTCCCACTCATCTCTCATCTTAGAAGAAATGCCCAACTCTGGAGATCTTAGTATTGAATATTTTGGGGCCTAATTTCATCACGTCAAAAGAAGGGGTGACCATTGAGGTGGAAAGGTTGAAAGATCTGCTGTGGATGTCCTACCAATTAGGGCACGTTGGGCTGGAGGCCTCTCAAGCTTTTGCCTCTCTGATTTTGCTTTGTTCTGTTATTTTAAGCAAAGTCAAAGATGCACAGAAATGGGATCTCAAAGTAGATAATACATAGATAAATGCGATCAGCGTGCGACAAACATGTACTTTCAAATGAGTTTCTGTGAAGCAGGATGGATAATATTTTTCTAAATCTAGCACCTATCTGAGCCATTATCAGGTGGTAGAAGGGTTTTGCAAGCTAACTCTACATTAACATGTACAGAAAGTCTAGTCATAACCAAAAGCCTACAATGTGGCCAAGCCCCATATTTCCTGTTACTGTTTGCTCTCACTTGGGGATTACTGTGCACGTTGCAGAATCATTTGAGATCGAGTATTTACTGCAGTGCTAGGCACCACCAGAGAGTCTGAGAAAAGCAGATTAATTCTTCAGTCGCAGAGCTTTGATTTAGTAGCAGCCCAAACCTTTACAGACCCGTTCTGTGTAGAGACTAACCATTCGGCGTGGGTGCATGCCGAGCGCGCTATCCAATTAAGCACATGTAATGCAGTCTCCAGCAGGCTGACTCGTACATCAGGTCCTTAATTACACCAGACTTTATTCCAGTGGTTGAAGATATTGCCCTTTGGTGAGGCCTAAAAGCACCGAAGGGAGCTGCTGGAGCCAGTGCTTCATCCAGATCAATATAGAGGGGAAGGATAATATGATTACTGGTGGATTAAATTGGAGACAATAGCAATATCATGATGTATTGGGAATGTGGAGCATTTCATCACGAGGAAGAGAGGGGAAAAAAACCCAACATGGTAAAACTGCTTTCGAGAGAGAAAGAATCGCTGCATTCCTGGGATACCTTAAGGATATTTTTCGTAGATTATTAAGGCTACAATTTGACATTTTTCATTATTTAGTCCAATCTGTACACACCGGGTCACAGAATTTTGCCTTATCATTCTTGCTTTCAAAGACTATTTCCCTTTTTACATTAATTCGATGGTAGAACCACATTTAACAAGATTTTCTTATTCCCACAGAATCATTTTGAAGTCTTCTGTAGGAAATATTTTCTAGAAGATTTACAAGATATTTTATATTCCAGAAGAAGTCAACTTATGACCTTTTTGTAAAAATCTATCCTGTAAGTAAAATAATAACACATATTGATTAAACATCTCTGAAAAATAACCAAAACTATTTGCAATTTTGGGTAGAGTTGAATGAGTAGGTTTATCTTCAAAAAAAGAGAAATATTGGTAAATATGCTAAAGTGTTTTGCCATTTCATTTTGAATTGTGGTAAATAGTTGGAAAATGTTTCCAATTAAATGAACCATGTTTGAACTAGAAGCTGATCTCTGACTGCAATTTAACACAACCTGTATGCACACCTGACACGGCCCTTGAAGCCAAATATTACTTCATGTTTTCTTTATACATGATATTTATTTTTTCAGCTCAGTGCTGCACCTGCCAAATAGATATTTTAATAACTTCATGGTGTTCCATTCCATGAAAGATATTATAATATCTGGAATCACCATCTTTATTTAAATTGAGACCGTTATATTTTTCAGTCTGCTTAAAGTTTTTCAAAATATTCCCTTTTGAGGCCAGCCCAGTATGTTTCCTTTGACCTGACCAGACCTTTGTGTGACATACTTTAGGGCTGATGTCACCAATGGACTTAACGGTTCCTAAAATAAAAATATTTTTCATAAATACTTTTATTAAGAAATACTGGCTGTCTTTGCATCTTTGCCTCTTGCAGTTTCATCTCTGGATTTCTTGACAGGCATTTTTCTGATGGTGTTACAGCTCTAAAAGCAACATCCATGATGAATTTACATTTTTTATATTATCTGGAGCTATTCTGGAAGCTTTTTTTTTTCAAATAGTCTGAAGAAATTTCATTCTACTCTCTGTATTGTCTCAACCTCTTTTTGGCAAGCCACAGCATTTTTGACAGAAGGAGCTGACCCCACTAACCCCTGCAGATCTGCTGAGGGTTTGGGGTAGGGGAAAAAGACACTATTTCATAGATCATGATGAGGCAAACAGCTTCATCAGTGCAGTAGTCATCTTCCATCATTTGCTTTTGAAAACACTGCTGTGGGGTGCAAAACCTGACATCTCATATTGTGGTTCAGCTCCATCACAGTCCACTCTTCACCCTCCCCTGGGAACAACTCCTTGTCTCCGCTAACCTTGGAAAAGCCTACTCAGCACAAATTCTCCACATTCATTTCACCGAGAATCAGGCAATACCAAATACAGATAATAGCCCATTTATGTTGACTCTTGTTTTCCTACCTTGTAAACACCCTCTAAATTTACATTCCCATCATTCTTGCTATAATACTGTTCCCTAGGACATAAAAAGAACAATTCTAACCTTCTTGATAGCTAATATTTCTGTTGAGCGATATTAATGCATTGTAAGTCTGACCTTAATACTGATGCATCACAGTCTGATCCTACTCGGTACTGAGCTCCCAACGTGCCCTGGTGCTCGTGGAAGGCGAAGATGCTCAGCAGTTGGCAGGATTGGACTCGCAGCAACAACACAAAAAAGAGCTAAGGTGCTTACTGTCACTCTAATGTAAAGGTGAGACACATGTTTGCAGGAGCTAAACTTTACCGGGAAGGATTTCTGTAAGAAATAGCATCCCCTTGGGACAGGTATCAGGAAGAAAATACAAAGCTTTACATCTTCATGCTGCTGTGGGCAAAAGAAGTGGATGTAAGTGAGACCCGTGTAACGTAATTCTAACTAAACACCAGTGGTTCACATGCACAGCACATTTGTGTGAGCAAGGTTTAGCTTTTTCTTTAGCTGTACAATTCATTTTTGTGTTAATCATTGCATCTGGAAGAACAACGTTTTTAACTTTGCAGCACTCATGCTACATGAAAGCCACGATGACGTTTGGAATCACAGTCTGCTTAAAGAGCAACAAGCACCTGTCAAAAACCCAACAATTATGAGCTATAAACACACATGCACCTCCACACATGCTGCATTACAGCCATTTCTCCCACGTACGGAAGAGCCATCCTGTACTTGAAATTGCAATTTACACATAAGGACTTCCCAGCCTGGCTTCATCTCGGTGCCTCTTGGACTAGAGAGACCAAAAGCCTTCAGAAATAAAACCAGAGAGCTCACTTGGCTGACTCAAAGTACAAAGTTAAACCCTGATTCTTGTTTCATTCACTTCCATGCAAAGATGTGTCTAAGTACTTCCAGCATTGCGTAGTGGTCTACAAACCATGATCCTGGAGGGGATAGGAATAACCAAAATGAAAAGTGGCGGGGCCAGGCTACCCTCTCACTTTTGCTTTATCCTTTTTCCTCCTCCCCTCTTCCCCTCCTCCCCTCTTCCCCTCCTCCCCTCCCCCCTTTTTTTTTCTTTGCTAAATTTTACTGTCCTTTAAGCCCTGAGAACCAATGAAGACATCCCTGGAAGATTTCCCCTTCCTTCTAAAGGACCTTAATGCAATCAGAGCTGTTTGAAGTAGCTTTGCTTTCTGCCTACTCCAGCACTGACTCATAAACTCATGAAGATAATGAGAAGTTTGGGCAAATGAGAATTAAGATTTCCAGCTGAGTTGTTCACTGAATAGGTTGGTTCTGCTCCTCATGCTGCAAGGCTTGCCTGCACGGGTCACCAAGGCTGGGAAAGCAGAGGTCAGCCTTCCCCAGACCAGCTCCCTTCCTGAGCAGATGCTGGGTGCACCCCAAATTCTGCAGATGGGGAAGCTGATAATTACAGAATCACAGGATGTTATGGGGTTGGAAGGGACCTCTGGAGATATCTAGTCCAACCCACCTGTCAAAGCAGGTCCACCCAGAGCAGGTTGCACAGGAACTTGTCCAGGCAGATTTTGAATGGCTCCAGAGAAGGAGACTCCACCACCTCCCTGGGCAGCCTGTTCCAGGGCTCTGCCACCCTCAAAGGAAAGAAGTTCCTCCTCATGTTTAGGTGGAACTTCTTACGTCCAAGTTTGTGCAATGTAAATTGCACAATTGCACAATGTAGATAATGTAGATTAAAACCTGAATTTTCTGCAATAAATTGCTTGGTTGTTCTCCTCGTCATCTTACATTTGAAGTAGCACCCAAATTGGGTCCCTGGACAATTTATTAGAAGCTGAAAGCTGCAGCCAGCGATTGACACTTTTGGGTACTTTGGAGGAATTACTGCATTAACTCCCAGTCAAAACCACTTTAGCATTCTCCCTTCATAGTTTGCAAAGTTAAATTACTCTGGGCAGCGAGGTAGAGCGACCAACTTTAAAAAAAAAAACCCAGAAACTCAGTTATAATTTTCTCAGGCCTCCAGTACAGAGAGATAACACTTTTTCACTCCTGCAGCACTTTGCAGTAGCAACTTTCTAAGCTTCACAGGAGGCACGGGGAACTGAGGAACAGGGTGTCTGTGTCAGGAGCCAGGACCACCACGACCCACCGTTGTCTGTGGGGAGAAAAGGTTCTGGGCAGGGGAGGACTGAGAGAACAGATCCAGTGGCTGGGTACGGCAGGCAGACAGCATCACACTGGGAACATGGCACTCCTTTCTGACTGGGAGGGATGCTGCCTGTGGGGATGGATCTCCCACGGTCTTGTCGTGGATTTGCCAGCACTCGATGCTTATTTTTTTTTATTTTTATTTTTAACAGAGACCACCACAGCTTCTCTCATGATGGAGATGCTTGTTCCTCAGCTGCGCAGGGACTAAGACCAAAGTCTTCACTGGCCTAAATCTGACCTTAGTCAGCAAGAAAAACACTGGGGAAATATACTCTTCTCTTTTTCCATTCTCCCACTCACATCTTTCTCCCAAAGTCCTGGGCTTTAGCACATGCTGGTCACCAAAAGCATGTCAAAGCAAGAAGGGAGTGAGCTGTAGTCTTTTTCATATTGCTGCAGACCCCACTCTCACACATAGAAAATAAAGTCCATACTTGCAGCCCGTGGGTGCCTCAGGCTAGAAACTTAAATGCATCAGCAACCATTTGACTGGCAAATGTTTGCACGCACATGGTTTATGTGGAAAAATATGACACCCACTTTCAGAATTGATTTCCGAGCAGCTGGTTTATGCAAAAGACTTTCTTTAACATCTCTCAAGCACTTCGGAAAACCTTAGTGTCAATGCCTGCCCTTAGTCTGGTAAGTCTGGATACTTCTTCTTGGACTTCCTTTTTATTTTTTTCCCCTTAAATGCCCTGGATCAGAGCAGCTACATTTTGCTGCAACACTCCCTGCTGTCACAGCCTATTCACTGGGACCTTCAGTTGGGATGTACGGTTCATGCCATTATGGTAGTAGTTAAAATTTTAAATGCTCTAATATCAACTGCTGTAAATCGGTGTAAGTTAAGTGCTTTGTTAAACATGTCCAGGTCTCTAGGTTTTGTTCCTCTACGAACAAAATGTTCCTCTAGGAAAAAAACTATGCAAGACTTTGCTGTCCTGAAACAATGTAGAGCAGTTGGGTGTCTACCTTGAACCATATGTGCCCTACGCTAGATGATGTGATCCTCAGACTTCTCTCCCAGGGCCCAGTGGAGGTGTCCCATTTATTCCTCACATTACAGGAACAAGGATGTCAATGCTGACTAGTCTTGTACATCCTGGATATGAAAATTAGCTGGATTTTTAATGCTAAGATAACTCCATTACAGTGTCTTATTTGCATGCATGCTGAAGCATTTTTGCATCGTTTCTCCCAGCTAGAAACAGCCATAAGTGCAACACCAAAACCCAGAATTCATGTCCTGAAGCTTTTTGTTGTAAAAGCAGCATCTAAGGGAATCCCTGCCCACACTATGCCATTGTCAAGCCAATAGACATAGACAGAAACACTCTTTTCAGCAGTTATATCTGGAAACACATCTTGTGGAAAGAAAGATAGAATAAGGAAGCTGGAGAGCAGTGGGAGGAGAGCTGTGCCTGAAAGCCTTCATGAAACACTCTGGGGAGACACATTCGGTGTCCTGCACTTCACTGAAAAGCTCATTTCAAGTTTCCTATGTACCATGTTAGAAAATTAAGCTGTCAGATCCGCTTATGGGTGACATGCTAACCTATGAAACACATTTTCTCTGTTTGCTGGGATAGTGCATTCTAGCAAATCTTCCTTTTATTATTCCCTCAACATTGTTGTCGTTCCTAGAATAAAAGCCATCTTTGTTGGGTGGTGTGTTGATGTCTGACTCTCAAGGTAGTCACATTTTATAGGTAGTAATAGTGTCATGGGTTTAAAAGATGCCAAGGGCCTACATCAGAGTTTCACACCAGACCTCAATCTCAAGTTGAGCAGAAATATATTGAAAAAAGAGGCACTTCTGACATTCAGCTTAACTCCTGTTCACCTCCTTGGTGCTCCTGTCTCTCTTCTTGGGATATATGAGGAGCCTAGGGCAGACTGCACTTGTCAGTTAGGTATTTCAGATAGTAATAGCTGTGATCAATCCAGAATATAGCTTTCTGATGCTCTTCATGTGCTCAGCACAGAAATTTACCCCACTGTCCCAGCCCCAGGGGATGGCTGTAGCCACAGAAGGACAGAAACCATGGAGCGATAGGCTGTTTCTCTCTTTTAGCTGTAGAAGCCTGATCTCAAACAGCTCTACATTTGTATAAGGCAGAAAAAGGTCTCATTTTTGTCAAAATTAACCACACTACAATACATTCAGCTCAGTACATCTTCCAGCAGGTATGGCCAGCCCAGCCCAGCAACCTGTACTAGAAATCTATCTAGAGCTGTATTTTATCATTCCAAAGAAATGAAAATTGCTGTGCCAATGTCCTCCTTCTTAGAAGCAAGATAATGAAATTAGACAACCCAAGCTGTAACGAATAAAGGGTTGTCAATGAAGAACGTGAAAGACATTTTGGCTGAAAGGGTCTTGATGCCAAAGGGAGCAACTCACAAAGCCCTGGATTGCAGGGGGGTAAACTGAAGGATTCGTCATCAGATTACTCTTTGTGCAAAAATATTCCAAGAGCTAACAACTGTTTGTGAATGTGCTGAATATCTAAGAGCTTTGAAGAAATTCAGCATGAATAATTCTGCATGTTACTTGCTTTTTGCTAATCTCCTTTTGAAAAGGAGGAAATAAAAAGATCGTCATGGCAAAGCAGGGATGTCAGCATTTTTAGGGTAGGTCCTCCAGTGGTATAAAATAGCTGCTTCTCCTCTGGCCGCAGTGGGATCTGTGATGGGAGTGAGGCAACTTAAAAACAACTGACCAACTGAAGTTTGTTAGCATAAACTGTTTGGTGAGTAATTGGGTGTAAGTAATGCATTGCTGCAGAGAAGAGCAGACTACGACGCCCTGGCCATGGCCAGCGTCCACGTGGCAGAAGGCTGAACAGAGATCTCTCTGTGAGGTCTGGCTCCAGGTCTGGCTCCAGGAACAGCGTAGGAAGTGATGGACGGCACTTGGATTTGGTCAGTGGCCTCCCTGCTTTAGCCCTGTACACTAAGCTTGAGTAGGTCAGTGATGAGATGATGCTGCCTCTGGTAACTGGCAAAGCTGTGAAGAAGGGTACATCTGCTTTGTTTTTTTCAATACAAAGGCTTATCCTTAGTAATGACTTCAAAGCTATGGCACTGAGCCCCACTGGGCACTTTCGGACCCCTCTTCTTCCTGATGTGACTTTTCAACTGGCCAAGTGTTGTCATCGGCACCAGGAAGCATAAAACTCACAGAGGGAAGGGAGAGGACCTGCTGGACCATTTTACTATTAAGATGTGATTCCTGCCTGGAAAATGTTTCAATACCTTGCATTAAGAATGTGCAGATCAGCTTATAAACAACCTGTGGACTTGGAAGAAGTGTAATTTTCACACCAACTTGCAAATCATTACTTTTAAAGGCTGTGAGCTTGATTTTCTGGATTTTCCTAATAGGAAAATGGTCTTGATAATAAATAACCTTTTATTAAATACACTTATCTCTTGTTCTTCTTTAGCTCAAATGCCACTGAGAGAGTTGCTGAAATGTAGCTTGCAGAGAAGTGCGTAATGAATTGGAGGGACTGTGGGCTAATTTTTAATGCCTGTAGGCACATGGAAACCCATGCACTCTAGGCTTTTACTCTTATCTGTAATGTTCTGCAGAGCTCTCTCTGCCAAGAAGTATGTACAGTGTGTTGGTGACATGGGAACAGTTAATAAGAGGGAAAAAATTTAAAGTAAACAGTCTTTTTGGGGAGCAAGCATTAGATTTTAGCCACTGCTGACTCAGCCAGAAGATAGCTTTGCTCACAGTTCGTATTCTCCATGAACCTGGTCCAAGGCTTTCTGCAGTCAGGGTGAATATTCCCAGTACTGGGGTGGTTTGTGGATTGGGAGATAAATCAGTCCTTGGAAGGAGCTCATGAAGACCTTTGCTTCCCTGTGTGGTTGAGCATGGTGTGGTTTGCACAGGCAGCCCAGTAGCCTACACCTGGAATCTCCTGGCCAAATCTGAGCAAGGAATCTATTAAAATTCATGCCATTCTGTGTGACAAGGACATCCTGTTGCATGCTCCGGTTCTGCGCTCAGCCACTGGCATAATTATAATCATTACGTGGAACACACAGAGGGGCTATTAAATAGCTGTACTGTTTAAGTATGCACTAATTAGATAAAGCATAGTACAAGGACAGCACAAAATGTCTCCTAATAAGAGTAGCCTTCATCTCTGGCATCCATCTAAATTAAAAACCTTCTCAAAATTATAACCTTAAGTAACTATGCACTTCTGAGCTGGCTGTGGAAGACTTAGAACTAACTCAATCAACTAAATTATGTGTAAATGGCGCCATTTTTATTAGCGGTCTCCCATGTATACAAATTTCAGTGGTAGAGCAGCCACAACAAATGGATTAGTCCATTATCTATTATCATCTCTTTCTTCTCTGTCAAAACATTTCCCCAGCCCTACAGACCAGCTTATAAATTAAAAAACCGACCAAACAACAACAACAGCAACAGAAAACCAAACAGAAAAAAACCCTGCTTAAAATTCCATCCCTTGGTTAGTTTTCCTGAAGACAAAAGATGCACTCTGGACTGAGATATTTGAAAATGCTGTGAAGGAGAAAGCAAAAGGCCATTTTTACTAGGCACACTTTAGTAAAAGCACTCCAGACAATTATGATACTTGTAAATGCAATCTACTCCAAACACTACTTGCATAAAAAATACATGGGAAAGAGAAATCCCCCGTCAGCTTCTCTTCTTGCTCTAAATATAGACTACCATGCCTCCTACTAGAAAAAAAAGGATTAGTACAAAGGAAATTCTCATAGATTCAATAACAAGAATGGGATTTCACTGCTTGGACGCAGGTTCCATGTGAGGCACTCCATGATCTGACCAGGGACAGGGAACTTTAAGGCTGATAGCCCAGGTGGTGACTATATGCCATAATGGAGGGGTTTGGATGTAGTTTGAAGACACATATGCTGTTATGAGATGCCAAATATCAAGGAAAAGAATAAATGCATGATGGATCCAAGCAATTTTTAGTTGAGATGAGAGAAGAAGAAAGATGTCTGCCAGACAGTGCCAAAATTTAGCCTAAATTTGATAAATAGTTTTCTGAACTAAAGGCTGGTCCCACAGTGTAATGTTGTGGAAGAGATTGCCTTTAGTTGGTAAGGGCTTTCTAGACAAGCCAAACAGGTCACCCCTCTGAGTACTGAGAAGGACCCGTGCTTAGCCATAGTAAAGCGACAGTGTTTCTTTTCATATCTTCTGCCTGAAAAGCCTAATTCAACTCCAGGAGACCCAAGTGTGTCTTCCACTGTGCAGGGAATGCATTGGCACAGCCATGGGTTTTGACCTGTAGTTATTTCATGGTTCCAAAAGCTCATTGATGTCCCAGATACGAGACTGTGATGTAGAAAAGCAGCCATGGTTCAGTTCTCTGGGCACATGTGTGCTTGTAATGGAAGATGCCATAAACATCCTTGAATCAATAATGTCTTATGGCTCATGCTGCACCTGATGAGTGGGTTCCAGGATCTCTGCCTGGAAGAACATCTTTGCATACACGGAATTACATTCATAGCTATTTCCTCCACAGCTTCCACTGAGAGCTAAGGTCAAGGGCCTGAAGTCATAAATGAAGGCAGCCTGGGAAAAGCCAGCACAGAAAGTAGGCTCCAGTCCTTGCTAGACTTGGTATGCTGCATTTGGAGGTGTGTCGTTCTTATTTATTTTCATAACACATCACTCCCTTGGAGATGCCCATTATCCAACTCAACAAAAATGTGCCAAGACTAAAGCAAGGAAGAAGCTACTATTTAGTTTAGTAAGACAGAGGTCAGAAAAAGAGATTACCAGGCACGTTTTGCAAACGAGGTATGGAAGGATGAGGGGTAAAGAAAATCAAAGGCACACAAACTCTCCCTTTGGAGGCAGAGCCCACTTTTGCTGCATACCAATCTAGCATCTAGGATTATATGTCTCACAGTTGTACTTCAAAATCCCTAGAGCAGATGCACTCTGAGCTGACAATCAATAGATAAAATAAAGGGGAGATCCTGAAAGAATACCTCTTCTGCTCTTGAATGTTCCCTTTCTCTCCAGGCCAATGTGGTGGGAGGGCCTCACCAGGGGCGATGCAGAGTGGGTGTTATCCAAGGACACCTCTGGCCAGGTCAGGCCATGCTCCTGGGAGATGAGCAGTGAAAGTGTCACACCTTCTGATAGAGGTAAAAACTGACCTTTACGCTCTCCTTTCTTAGGAAAGCACATCAGTGTAAAGGGAAGAGGGGAGATTCCTTCACCTCTGTAATATTTCTTTTTAAATAATCCCTGTTTAATTTTCAAAGGGAAGGTTGCAGATAGCTACTTATATACCAAATTTCAGGGTGTAAGCTCCCTGTCTTCTGTATTGTGTCTTGGCTAGCTGCAGGTGATCACATGTTGGGGAGTACCCAGCATTCCTCCTGGCTCTTATGAGGAACACATAAGTGGGATTTGTGATGTCTGTATGTGACTCTGAAGTGTTGACTTCAGGAGTTACCTCACTCGACTTGCTTATAGATTCTGTTCTGATTTTCACCAGTCTCCTCTCACACAAGGGGAATAGTACCCACAACAGCACCACGTTCCACTCAAGCCATCTAAGTCCTTTCTCGGATCTGAGTCTTAGTCACAAAACCATTTATTCTGGGATTATACAGTGAAAATACAATGGCTTTCAGTATAAATTGTTGGATAGCGATTTCAAGACTTAAGCTACAAGCTTTACATAGGGAAGGAATGCCCTTCAGCTGGTATTAGGGTTTCTTTCTTTTGGACAGATTTTTCCAGAGTTTTCTGACACTGATTTATCAGTGATGCTGCTGCTCTGTAGTCAGTGGCTGGTAAGCCTTTAGAAGACTGAAATGTCACTCCAAAAGCATGGATATTCCCCCTAAAGCCATTGAAAGTCACCCAGAACACCCAAGTGTGCAACACTAAGGTGGAGCATATGAAAACTGGAGAGTTTATCTGTGGCAATCCTGGCTAGAAATTCTCCTGAAAATACAACCGATATAGACTTTCCCATAATCCACATCTTCAGTAACGTCCTTCACATTCAGACAAAACCAGGAATCAAGAGAAAAAATGAGAGACAAAGTTATATGGGAGCTGAACTTTCCCTACTACTTTGCAGAGATTTGGCAGTAGCTGGGTACTTCCTGTACCTCCAAGACTAGTTCACTCCTTTAATGAAGTGCTAGATATAGTCTGCTATTGTCCTAAGAACACTTTGTGCACTCAACTCCTGGTGGGTTTGCCTGGACTTCTACCTACAGGGATGTCTCAAGTTTGGCCTGTAAATGACATTACGTATGGGGAAGGGTAAGTCCTCCAAAGGTGGGGTTATATGACTGGGAGTGAACTGAAAGGACTGCCGTGGTCAGCGTTGCCAAAGACTCTTTATGTGACCTGGGAGCCTTTTTGTGCTGATCTCCACCTGCAAAATACAGATAATAACTCTTCCTGTACTGTGCATCATAGAATTGTTGTGATGCTTAATTAAAGCATTTAGAGTCTTTCAGGAGCAGCAGTCTATAAATGCTAAATGAGGCCGTTATTCTTCTTCTCCCATGGTTACCGTCAATTGTTTTATTGATCTAGTCCATTATAGACTCAGGAAAAGAGTTGTTTATTACTGTGAGAACTTAGAGTTGTAATATTTCTTTCCTCCTCAGTATACTCAAAACTTGTTCCCACAGATGTTTTTAATCATCAAACACATTGACTTAAGTCTATGAAAAGGGGCAGGAAAATACTGACTGTCGTTCCCCACTAACTGAAAGCCTTTTTCAGATCTTTCTATAACAACTGAAATGCTCAGTTTATTGGAATCTATTGGGACTTACACAGAATGTCAACAGAAAAAATATCTCTGCTCTTCAATTACAGCTGGATGAAAAACTAGTTGATATCAAAAGGAAGCTTCCCACTATTACACAAGGCTTTGAATCAGGTTATTAATGTCCTGCAAGCTGATGGCACATAAAAATCTCAAATGACTTCACTGAGAGTTTTGCATGCAAAGAAATTGCAGAATCAGTCCTCAGTATTTAAATGCTTTTAGGACAAGTGAATTGCTGCCAGTGTAAAGAAATGATTAATAATAAAAGACAATTTAGCTACAAGCACTGTTAAATTTTCTTTCTCTTTACTATGAACATGTATCCCTGCTAAAAATCTACAACATGCTGTACTGGCTTCATGCAAAAGCAGCACTTCCAAGATGTTGAAATATCTTGGCAGTCCAATTATTACTTATAGAATCCCTGAGAATCCTACGTACTTACGTTATTCAAAGAACTATTTTTAATTAGTTCACAAGTTAGGCAGCAGTTGATAACATAACATTTAACATTTCAGAGAAAGCCGAACAATAAATAGGTGCTTTGTTACTGCACTCCCTTCTTTTTCAATTACAGGGAGGATAACATTTTTACAAGGAATCAAACAAAGGTTAATTTGCAATTAAAGCTTTATGATGGGAAGAGGTTCTGTTGGTGAGTCCTGTGACACATAAGTCCATCACTGAGACACAAAAAGGAAACGGAGGTCAAAAAATACTCCATGGACATGTTCTGATGCTCGTCCATTGGTTGGTAGCTCCCAGCTCAAATTAGGTCCTATTAGTGAGGCACTAAGCATGCACATCAGAGGTGGACTCTGCAGAATGAAGATGAAAATTTACCTACATAAAATAGAGACTAGGAGAAAAAATGTTATCATCCCTTGACAGGAATGGGAAACTGGGAAATTAGGTGGTTTGCCAAAAACTGCAGCAGAAATAGGAACAGAACTCCTATCACTTGGCCTCTAGCTTGGTGTCTCATTATAAGATAAATCCTGACTTTATGCTTTTTCTCCTGTGGTCCTACATAAATCACTGTGTGGGGCTGGGTGAAGGTTTGAATTCACAGGTTGGCAGTTAATGCAAGAATAACCCATGGCCACTTACTGTGACGTACTGGAGGGAATGGGGAGGGGGTGAGAGCCTATATTGAGGTATCTGCTGGAGACCAGCTCTTATCTCTCCATACCCATATCATTGCCTGCATGGAGTTTAAAGAGCTCTGTGCATTTTGGGTACTGAAGCGATACTTGGGTAACTTCAATGAAATAACACTGAAATAATAACTATGCCCAGTCGTTCCCGAAAACCAGGTGTGTGCAGGAGAAAGAGGGAGATTCTCCTTAGAAAGGAAAAGTCTAAAATAAAATGAGGCGTAGTAAATGGGGTCCTGTGGTCTACAGTGTCCTTGGCTGACACGAGCTGCCTTTCCCTGATTATTATGATAGGAGGACACCTCAGTCGCTGTCAGTTCACTAATGAAAGGTGATCTTTAACCTTCCTTAGAAGGGAAAATCAGCCTTGTTCCTCTTGATAGACAGGACACGTATCATGCCTGGAGATTGGCCTTATGGGTATGTTTACTGCGCAGGATACTGCTATGGCTAATGAGTCTAGGGCTCTTGTCTTTCCTACAGTAACAGAAATCTCTGTGTGAGAAGGCAGAGCAGGTATATTTGAGACTGTGGGTATGTCCATGTTCTGCCCCCCAGAGCTGGAACAAGGTTTACCAATTTCCTCATTCTAAAATAAAAACTGAACAGATCTGTAAGACTTCCTTGCTATTCAACTACATTTTTTGAGCAGGGATTTCAATGTAAATGCAAGGTATATACATTTACCTTCAGTGTAGCACAGGCAAATTTGGACAGTGATTTTTTTTTTTTTTTTTTTTTTTTGCTCTTAACCAGCACTTGAAATGCCTGAACAAGAATTATTTGCAGAGACTGGCAAAGCCAGGTATGGCCACACAGTGGCCAGCAAGCCAACTATGCAGCATGAAGATATACAACCCCAGTGTTAGGAAGGTTTCACCATGAAAAAGGAATTTTCAATTCCTCCAGGTACCTTGGCTGAAAGGTTAATGAATATTTCTGCATTCCCTAAGTCATTGACATTCATTGTAAATTGGGAAAAAGTAGTACATGAAAAATAAAAATGAAAGTTTGTATATGCCATCTGACTTTTAAGCCTGTAATAATCCTTTGGATTTTACTGTTAAGCTCTTAGCAATCATGAAAGCTAAAGTGTGCTTTAAAATGCAATCTGGCAAACGACTTCCAGTATAACCTGACTCTGGAAGCTAAGGATCTAAAAACAATTCCAATAACATAAGGTCCATTCTAAAATTATTCTAAGATTATGGGAGTTGGCAACTGCTGTCTGATAAACTGGCATTTTCCAAGTCCTAAGCAGAAGGTGAGGAGAAAAAAAAGGAAAAACCAGTCTGTGCCCAGGTCGGAGCTAACATCCACCTACCTCTTCTTCGTACCGTCATTCACCTGGAGAAGAGCCCCCCAGCAAAGTAGGATGCTTCATTGTCCATGCATGCTTATTCCTTACACTACTGAACCCCAAACCTGGGCCTTGCCTAGCAGTTTAAAGCAGGTAGGCAAATGACTTGGATGTGTAATCCAGGAGCTGAGTAGATACAATCAGCCTTGTGGCAGGATGACAAATTACTGAACATCTCCTGAGCCACTGTGTGCATGCTGGAAACTTGCATGCACTTCCTAAGGTAACAAACTGCAATGGAGAAGTTTTAAGCTAAGGCATCATCCAGTGCTCCAAAGAACTGCACACTAGAGGATGGTCCCAGAAGATGGACTACTATGGTCTTGGCTGAAGTGGGGCAACACCTCTTCAGCTGGCCTAAGTCAATGCTGTTTCCAGACCTTTCTATCTACCTCATGCTTTCACTTGAGCCCGTAGCAGGTTTCAAACTTCATGATAAAATTTGGAGAAGTAGCCCTGCAGGAGCCCGAAGCAAATCATGGAGTGGCCCAAACGAGAGCCCTCATTGGCAGGAGGCAGAGCCAGCCCTTGCCATGATCGATGGTCCTGGCGCTGGGGCCGGGCAGCACATGCGCCGGAGGGGTCACCTTAAATCAACCTGTCTTCCTTCACATTTAAAACTTCCCTTGATTAATGATGCTGAAAGCCTGATAAATGAGAATCAGCCAAGTTGTGCATACAGATATCTGGGCAGATTAAATAATTAATCATCCTGTAATTAATAAAGACAGATACGGGCTTTTTCTGAACTTTCCCTCCTCCTCTCCTTGCACAAGCTTTCAAAAGGTTTTTGACAAAAATAACTACAGACACCAGCAGCTAATCCTGCTTTGTGGGGGAGGGGGACCCCGCTGCTTCGTTAATGTGGCAAAATCTGTGCATACATTTGAGCAGTAATGAGATCTCCAGGGCAAAGTATGACATCTGCTCCAGAACTTCTAAAATACAGGTTAATTTACACCAGCCAAACCTCTTTGAAGCCAGGCAGTTTGATTTTCACTTGTAGACTTAATGTAGTAACGTCTGACAAGCATTCAGCCCTCAAAGGCCTTGCCATTACTTAACTCCCAGTAAACGAGCCTATCAAAGCGCTTTATAAATAATACAACCAAATAATCCATTGTCAGAAGAGCAGCAGAGTCCTTGGGCATCACCATGCTAGTGGGCACTTGCCCCAGAGGTGGCCATGCCTACAGGGATGGACCAAATGCCCACAACCTCGCCATTATTCCTGCTACGATCATCAAGAAACTCAAGCACATGAAGACTAAATAAGAAATGACATGAGGAGGATCTAATAGAGCTGGGAATTAAAAGAAAAGGTGAAACTGGAAGTTGGAATTGTCTTCCTTCAGGGTAGACCAGGCTACTTACTCCCCGTACTTTCCTGGTAAAATATTGCATTTCCCTTTCCTTCTTCTTTTTTAAAAAAAAGAAAGGAAAATAGCCAAGGTATTACAACAAAATTATCAAAGTAGTTAAAATACCTTTGATACATTTAGACGGTAGATTGAGCTAGAAAATTTATAACAGCAGGGCTCATTTGTGGTGGGTGATGGCTGAACTGGGCTGTTGGTTCAAGTGCCCTAAAGAAATGCTTCTAGTGCCCTTCACCCCTTTTACACCTTCTTGTCGCAGTACACTCACTTGGGACCCTGCAGTTCAGGTCTCTCCTGGACTAGAAATGATCCTTAAGTGAAACACAACAGCCTAGAAGCTGTCTAACATGAATTCAGATGCCTGCTCCCAAGTAGAACTTTTCACTTTTGTTAAACCAATTTATCTAAAGTAGTTTATCCTTAGGAAGGTTAAGAGATAACTCGATTACAACCTATTAGTCCTTGCATGAGGAGATTTGCACAGGACTCAGCTCTTCAGGCTGAAGTAGAAGTTGCAATGAGCTCTGAGGGACGACTGTGGAGGCTGAACAAACACAGCTGCAAACAAAGATTTCAGCTTTTTCCTCTTTCATTTTGTTTCAGTTTTGTTGTTGTTGAAGAAGAATGATTACTAATATCCAGAACAACCTATTCAGGGATATAGGAGTTTACCAACCAGCTGCAGACCTCCAAGCAGCTCTTTGTCAAAGTGTATCCTGCTGCCTGTTCAAAAGTTATGGAATTGATATAGAAATTACTGGATGATTTTCTAGTGCAGAAGACTTATTTTTTCTGGCGTTTAAAAGCCATGACCCCAGAAATGTGAATGAGATAAAGCAATTGAAAAACATGGGTCACTAGACCAAGCAGAGAATGAGTCAGGTCCAGATGTGTCTTAGTCAAATCAATTTATTTCACCTTGTCTGAAAAGCCTTTATGACAAATTATTTAATGAGATTATTCTAAATCTTTTTCACAAAAGTCAGTCCCAAATCTGATTTCAGAGATTACCTGCTCTAATAATCCAGACATAACTCCTAAAATGCACTCAGGAATGCTGGGTCCAAGATAGGAAATATCAAGGCTACAAAAGAGCTATAGAAACCCCAAGAGGCCCTGGTCACTGGGAGTCTCTGGGAAAAGGCACTGTCTATTTTGCACCCTTGCCAAACACAAATGAGATTGAAAAAAAAAAAAGAGAGCAAAATTAATGGAGCAATATGGACACTATCAGGAATGCAGCAGGAAGTAATCAAGTACAAGATCACGTTGCTTGTGTGACTGTTGCCATGACATTCAAAAAGCACTTACTATTATCATAGACTATGAATATTCTGTTGCCTGATTGATAGTCTGTAGCTTTTTTTCCTTGTAAGCAAATGCAATGACAATATTAAGCAATTACTGATAATGTCACCCAGCTGCTTTCCTACTGCCTGGGTTTCTGAACTGCAGAAATAACAACAAATTTATTAAAGTGTGGAGCATCCCGCTCTGCTTACTGGCATTGCATTTGACCGGTGACAGCACAGCAGAAGGTTTCATTACAGAAAATTAAAGAAACACATCCTCAGTACACTTTACTATGGGAAGTACCATGGGGCTTATTTAGCTCTGATTAGATCAATGAGACTCTCTAAACACAGCAATTAAAAATACAATCGGTAGCAATGTGGCCTGCTTTAAGGCATCTGCACGCCTGAGAAGTTTATACAGGAATAAACTTGCTAAAGTACATTTCCTGATTAGTAAATAATCAATATGCAATGTACTTGGAACAATGGTGAAGGCCAAATTTTCCTCAATTAAGTGTTGCACTAGCAACCTGCCAAGAGCCATTGTGTTGAGCTTAATTTTTGGGTGATTTACCAAATTGTGTCCATATTTTCCCTTAATTATCCAGCAAGGACTATACGTCCCAGCATGCAATGCCTTGCCACGAGCCAAGCAGAAGTTTGGGCTTGGATCAAAGACTGAGTGTTGGCTCCTGCTGTCGTTGGGTGCGATGGAGCCCCTGAAAGCATAATGGGAAGTTTTGCTACCAGCCCTGGTGTGGGATTTGGGGCTGGTGTTTGGCCACAAGCGAGACCTGCATCTGATGGCCAGCACTAATATCAACACCTCGTGTAACTATTGACAGTGCTGAGGACTTGGAAGATACATGTTATTTCATGCTTGAAAAAGAGGGAGCTTTAGCTGCATTCCTGTGCCAGATATTTACTACTTGTCCTGGAAAAGAGAAATCCAGGTCACACTCCCGAGGATGCAAAGAGGCCATCTCCTCCCATCACTTCTGCTGCTCCCTCCTTGCACGCATGAGGCTCACAAGGTGTGAGAAGATCTGGTCCAAAGTGTACAGTGTCTCAATTGGCCCCAAGAAGCACAGGTCCTATGGCACACAGGAGAGATTAACGGCTGGCTGCTCGCTAGCTGGGAGCTGGTATGGCTGTAAGGATGTCAAGGCAGATACAGCAATTTACACAAGCTAAAGATTGAGCCCTAAATTCATAGGGGTTTGTTGGAGTCAATCTAAACCGTTATGAAATGTAACAGAGATGAATATTCTGCTCATGGGGTTTTAAAAGATTTTATGGCAGGGTTTTTATTTTATATTAATTTTTATGGGATGGTTAAAGTAAACCTGCAGCAACAGTAGCATTTTCTGTTAAATTTTACAACAACAATCTGCCAACAGAAATTGGCATGTGGATGTGTGTGGAGAGAAAAATATTGGAGGTTGGCAAATTAGAAAAGATGTGAAAGGTTTCACAGCAATAAAAGGCAGCGACTTACCAGTAGGATAACTGCCATGCCATGTAGAATATAGTTCAGATTGTACTGTTCTGAATCCCTAACTGCACATGAATCAATAGCATGATGCTCTATTGCAAAAAAAAAAAAGTAAAAATACAGATATAAAGGCAGATCTCATCTGAGGGATGTGTTCAGAATGTAACAGACATCTCTGTGACCTGGAGATTGTGCCCGTGTTTGCACACTACCTTCTATGAAATTATTGGACAACTTCTGGAAGAGGGCAATGAGAGTGGTTATGGTTTAGAAAACATGACCAGAGAAGAAAGGTTAAATGATGTAGGTTTCTGTGGTCCAAGAAGGAGATGTCTGAGGGGCTGTGAAACATTTTGTCATAAAAAGGTGGTCAGGGATTAATTGCAAGAGAAGGACAATCTGTCTTACTCTGCAGAGGAAAATAAAGCAGGCATTAGGAAACTCTCTTTAACCATAAAGTTAGTTAAGCACTGCAAGAGAAGCTGGTTACCTGGTGGTCAAATCTGTGCTGGAACTGTTGAGAACAGTTTGGACAGACTCCTGCTGCAAACAGGGCAAATGTGCCTATTTTGCTGCTGAGCACGGTTGCCTCTCTGGCCTATTTTTTTTTAATAAATTTTGCTACATACTGAGAGAGTTTGGAATATGCTATTTCCTGAGCAGTTTACAAACAGACAGAGCTTCAGAATATTCTTTTGAAAGGTGAGTGGGTGGGCAGGTATGACAACTTCAATTTAGCAAACTGGGGGAGATAAAAACAGAGATTTAAGTAATTTCCCTAAGGCCAGGGAAGCAACAAGCATGTCAGGCGAGGTTCAACTACATGCCTTTCTGAATCCAGCAATCCTTGGGAGCTCACACCCACCCTTTCCTTCTCAGATCATCTACCTTTCAGGGCTCACTTTTCATCTGCCTCTATTTTCATGCAATTGCCTGGAAGCCTGGGCACTTGGCCAGTGACCAAGTTAATAACTACATACCTTGACTTTTTAGCTGCCTTATTTCAGGCAAATACAGCTGCTAATCAGCCTTCACCCTACTAACAAAGCTCTGCTGATCTGCTTAAAGCATAGCAGTGACCCAGGCTTGTGCTCCAGTGGGCAAAAGGCTGCCACCGATGACACCACCAAGCCTTTAGTACCAAGACCCTCAGACCATGACCTGGCTGGGACTGGAGAAGAGGTTACTGAAAGATGGTCTGGCCAGCACGTGGCAAGAGCACATATATCAGTGCTCGTTGCTTGCCTGAACTGTTCCCTTAAACAAAGCCCCAGAATAAAACCCCTCCTGGCCAGCTCATAACACCAGTTTCGAAGGGCAATAAACCATCTGTAGGACTTAATCAACTTTGATGCAGCATTGGGATAAGGTGAGGGCTGGTGCTCTGTGAGTTTGCTGGTGGAGGAGGTTGCTCGCTCTGAGCACACCACAAGCACATTCAAAGACAAGAGCCCTGCCCACCAAAGCATCAAGCACAAGAGTGGCATCACTTCAGATTCACAGCCATTGCTTTTTTTCTTTATTCCCCCCATTGTCTTTTCAATTCATTTGCAAGGCATCCGCAGCCTTGGTGGATTAGCAACAATCACACCAAGAATAATACAGACGTAATTCAATACTTTTTACACATTCCTCACTGACACTTACTTGCTCATTCACTGAAACATCCTTCCACTTTCTTCTGCCTTTCTCCATAAGGTATGAAGTATACTCACTTGGTGCTAGGTATTAATTAATCTCATAATCAGCTAGCTGGAGGATGCTGTTATTACCATAGTTTGTTTTGCACTGCAGTCAAGCCAGAAAATCCTTATGCCTTGTGCCTGAGGATTAATACCAAACCATGGCTGACTTCTCCATGGAATTACCTCCTGTATTTGCATTAATACCAGCGGAGATCTTCCTGAGCAGCACTACCACTGTGCACACCAGCAATCGCAGCTAATTTGTACATATGCTTCCATTGGACAGACGCCATGCAATTAAGAGGACACCCTCAAGGCATTAACATTTCTCGTCTCGCAGTAAGCGCAGTGGGAGAAGGCAGCAGAAGTTTATAGGGTGTTATCCATGGGAGTGTGTTATTTCAACAGTATTTCTATGAATCTGCGAGGACGACTCAGAGCTGGGCAGGGAGCCAACACAAAGAGGTTTCTGAGGCCTTTCTCAAGTCCCTGTTTGCTGAAAGAAGAAGACAAGGCAGCATGGGGTGATGAAGCTGGAAGAAGGAGACGAGGCAGCATGAGGCAGATGGTGCTGGACTAGAAAATTTCTATTCCCATACTGGTCTGTTCCCTCTGGGACCTGGACACCAGGACCTCACCCACACTCTTCAGAGTGTTTGTAACCCTTAGTCCCAGCAAAAGGCTCATCAGCTAGATCCCTGTGAAGCCCTGACCACAGAAAGGGTATCAAGGTCTTCAACCCTCCTGGGGAAGAACCAAGACACTTAACAGCAAAGACTCTAGTGTGCCTCAGGCCCTCAGTACCAAACCAAAGGACATGCAAGCTCCAAAGGACCAGGACTGAGACCTTACCAGGCTAGATCCTTCCCACTGGAGAACTGCTGGGGTGAAGGGAGCTTGTGGGTGAGTTTTCTTGGGAATCGCAGACCCTCTGGCCCTGGGGAATCCACTGACTGAATGCTCTGAGGTGCTACTGATGTAGACTGGCAGAAAGTCTGAGGCTAACATGCTTTGACCAAGACATCTTGAAAGCAAGCAATCTGGAAAAGCTTTGACAGGAAATTTTTAAGCCAAATTTCCACCCTGTGTGGCTCTTAGAGACTCAGTGAATCCCATTACTCTCTGGCAGAAGGATCTTGGCATCCTGGTCCATCCCAAGCTGTGTGCAGACGGTCCATCTCTCAGACCACCTGGCAATGGTAAAAGTCTTTACCTTTACCAGTCTGGCATCAGCACGACTGTGTCTATTCTCTCTATCAACATATTATAGGCAGGAAAGCAACTGGTTCTGCTCCCTTCTCCCTGTCTCACTCCTACATTTAAAAAAAACCCACAAAAGATATGGAATAAATGTATTCAAAATACTGCACTTTCAGCTGCACTGATTTGGAGAGAATAACATTCATCTCCACCACCAGTGCATTTGTCCCAGGTGCTAAAATGATGTATACTGAGGTTTCAGTGCTGCTGGCTAATTTAGGAGTGTTGTCATCATCATAAAAGGAAGAAAATCGATTCAAATCAAAATCCCACAAAAAAACTATGACCCTATTCAAATCAGAAAAAAAACAAAAAAAACAATCCCAACCTCTGACAGCTATGGTGGGATGTCAGAGAAGCTGAGAAGCCACGCAAGATGCACAGTATTGATTACTGTGTAATAATGATTTCCCTTCAGCCCACAGACTCCACCATATACTTCATTCTGCATTCCAGAGCACGTCTCTGAGCAACGCTGGGGCTGGGAAGTAACACACACCAGACATCACTGGAGGTTGCAGGTTAAGTACTGCACTTAGGTTTTATGGAGCAGAAGAGTAGATAAATTCTGTCAAATGAATGTAAATGCTCAGCATTAATTTTTGCATCTGGGAGTCTTTAACCATTTCCTTAGGTTTTTGGAAACATTTCTAAGATTGCTCATTTTCACAAATCACCATGAATCTCTCCCTGGTTCTGAGTTTCAGTTTGGTTTGATTTTAGTTTTGTTTGTTGATACCAGTGCAAATAACCCTCATTCTTTGCTAAAAATTTCCCCGGCTTGTCTCCAGAGACAGTATTTCTGGTTAGAATTCACCAGTTAATCTCTAGAAGTGAAAGTTTTAAAAAATTCCTGGTTTTTGGTCCTTATTCTGCACTGTCTGGAGCATCACATAGACAAAGGAGTGGCCACATTCCTCATGGAATACGAACTGGCACAGTTCCTGCAAGGTTAGTGGTAGAACACAGTTTTGCATTGCTGAATCTCTGCCCTGCATTTCATTCCCTTTGGGTTGGGTCTTTTCTCCACTGATAGTAATTCTTTTCCAACATACGTAATAGGCAACGTAGCTTTATTTCATCACCCTGTTTGTACCTTGGGTGATATCTCCTGATGAAGATTAATGGCTAAAACTGATTTAATGGTGTAGATACTTTTAACAGAAAAGAAAAAAAACCAAACAACCAAAAGAAGAAAAAAACCTTTTCTCTTTTTCCCTCCAGATTGAAAAATATTATCTTAACATTTTTTTTTCTTTTGCATTTGTTATTTTCCAGACTTCGATGGCCTCCCGAACAACTTTACCATCTTTCTGTGCATCTGCGATGTTCCTGTATTAATGTGACTCATTCTCACAAATAAGCCTGGGACTCGTCTGCATGTACAAGAAACTGCAGTTTATTTCTTCTGAGCTTCAGCAGTTATGCCAGCGGAGACTCTGACCTTACGCAACGTTAACTCAGTCACCTGATTTTTCTGCCACCTTTCCCTTCCTTTTTGCTGCATCCAGGAGAAACACCACCTCACTTGGTGAAAGAGGTTTGTGATGTCTGTGGGAGAGGCTTGAAGCATTTGGCTGATATTTCCCCTTCCACTTGCTGAAGCACCAGAACACTGTTATCACCCATTTAAGAAGATCTTCCAAAAAACCCTCAAACCCAGACATATGTGACAGAACTGTGGTCTAAGCAAAAAAAAAAAAAAAAAGTATTTAGAACCTGAAAAGAGCTGGTTGGAGGTTGAAGAAATGCAAAAAAAAAAAAAAAAAAGTTTTTGCTTAATGTTTTCTTTTTAATGTACCTGAAAATCTGCCTTACTAATAATATTGTGTTTACTAATTAGAAAATTTACACTCAACAAGAATGCAAATACCATCAGTACATGTGCATGAATGATTTAAAATAGGGTAACTACCGACATATGCAGACACATATTTCTAAAAATGAGTTGCAACACACTGTAAAAGTCACACCCACTTTATAAAGCTTCCTTTACTACCCTATCAAATGAGGGCAAACAATCTGATGCAGCTTTTCATGTGGAATATGCAAAGACATTTATTCCAAGGAAAGGTGCAATATAGAAGGATGCAAGTGGAAGGACACAAATTCACTCCCCACCCTCAGCATATGGTTTTGCCACAGTGCTGTGTTTTATTTATGCTTTCCAAAGCTGCCTGGCCTTTTCATGTAGTCAGTTCAGCTCTGCTCACATCTACTCCCACGACTGTCTGTTTTGTCAATCTGGGTTACTCGGAAAAAAAAAAAGTATTTAGAACCGGAAAAGAGCTGGTGGGAGGTTGAAAAAATGCAAAAAAAAAAAAAAAAAAGTTTTTGCTTAATGTTTTCTTTTTAATGTACCTGAAAATCTGCCTTACTAATAATATTGTGTTTACTAATTAGAAAATTTACACTCAACAAGAATGCAAATACCATCAGTACATGTGCATGAATGATTTAAAATAGGGTAACTACCGACATATGCAGACACATATTTCTAAAAATGAGTTGCAACACACTGTAAAAGTCACACCCACTTTATAAAGCTTCCTTTACTACCCTATCAAATGAGGGCAAACAATCTGATGCAGCTTTTCATGTGGAATATGCAAAGACATTTATTCCAAGGAAAGGTGCAATATAGAAGGATGCAAGTGGAAGGACACAAATTCACTCCCCACCCTCAGCATATGGTTTTGCCACAGTGCTGTGTTTTATTTATGCTTTCCAAAGCTGCCTGGCCTTTTCATGTAGTCAGTTCAGCTCTGCTCACATCTACTCCCACGACTGTCTGTTTTGTCAATCTGGGTTACTCGGAAAAGGTGCAAGGAGGAATGATTAACTGCAGTCAATTTGTCTTGAACTCTTAGAGGGAATTAATAATGCGAGGATAAGTGAAAAAAATAGCCATATGACAATAGTCATATGCATGGCAGTATTACACATGTGGAAACTGCATTGGGTGAGTATCAGGGTGAAAAGTTAGAAAATGCCAGGCATAAGTGGATGTTTTATGATGCAGTTTTTAATTGCATGATCATATGTGCTCCCTTCACTCTAACCTCTGCCCCCATGTGTGTTGCCTTCTTCCGTGTGTAGGGTAGAGCTGTCTTAGGGATGAATCAGTCAAGGCATCTTCTTTCTAAAGGGCTCTTTGGCATTTGTGGTGGACAGAAGGTCCACGGGGAAGGAGGTTGAGGAGTGCAGTGCAGAAGATGAAGTAGTCTTTGGGTGAAGACAGTTGGTGATGGGTGATTCATATATCCCAAACTTTTACTAACGTTCCCTGACATCTAAGTTTTATTTTCGGGTTTGTGAGCGACACCCCTGGGACATGACTTGAAGAAAGCCTGGGCTCTGCCAGAGGCAAATGGTGAGGGGCACAAGGAACACAGAAAGTGCTGTATGATGTTAAGGATGCAGAAAAGTCAGAAATGGCCCAAAACTGGAGGAGACCTTTAACAATTCCTTCATGGCTCAGTTCTGCATCAATTAAATGGAGACAAACCCAGACTCTGATTACAGGTTTTGATGAGCTTTGATACTGTTGCAATTAGTACCACAGAAAAAAATACATGAGAAAATGAATAATTCTGTTTTCAGGGCAGTACTCAGTAAATAAGACCTAGGGTTATTCGCTGAGAAATAAGGAGAATACAAAATAAGGAATAGCTGCTCATTAGCTGTCTATTGTCCATCTTATCCACAAGATGAGAAGAAACCTGTGGAAAAACAGTGTGGGGCTGCATAATTAGATGGGGCAGGGCTGCAGGGATGTCCCTTGCTCTGATATTTCCCTGCTTAACATCCTGATGATGTTCCCTTTTTACAAAGTAGCTTTACACATGTGCATTTTACCACCTGCATCCAGCTGGGACTTGGGGTCTAAGTGGAAGGAGGTTTCCATGCCAGGGTCAGGAGTTCTCTGCCACCGCCTTGCCCTTCCATCCCTCACTCATCCTCTCCTGACCTCATCTTTTTATTCCTGGTTGCCACTTCTCAAACTCCTTACTCCAGTCCTAATCTTTTGTCTGCACCCTCTCCTGATCCTAGACTGTTTCTTCCAGCTTGGATTTTATTTCTCCTCTGCTTGTGCCTTATTTTCCATGCTGCTGTGGGTGTCAGCAGAGATCCTGGCGATGCAACACAGATCTTTCTGTCCCAGATGTTGGGAGCTACCGGCCTAATAGAGACAGGGACAAATCCTGGCTTAAAGCTCAGATGAGCTGTCTTCAGCCTGGATGTCTCTCGGGCATCCCTACCCCAAGCCCACCGGTACCCATACCTGTGCTACCCAACTTCCAGTGAGGGTGTGAGGATAAACATCGGGGCACTGGTGCCATGGAGAGGTATCTGATGTTATGAAGACATGTTTAATCTCTCGTCTCACCTGATCTCTGTCTGAAGACCTCGCTACATTAAGGGAGTGCCAGCCGTAATGAGGCTGAACGTTGCCTTATTTGTACCATATATTTCTTGGGACTGATCATGGAATATTTACTGAAAAGATTAGTCCTGTAAGTAATTAGTCTTGCTAGAAAAGAGTTTCAGTGGCACCAGATAATACTCTAATTCCCTCTATCCAAAATAATTTAATCTCTTCTAAATGAAAACCATTTTTCTAAAGAAAAATTACTTCCACAGTATTATTCCAAACCTGGCCGTGGAGAGATCCAGCTTTAGATGAAGCAGTAATAATTTCACCTAACTTCGTCTTTCAGCTCCTAAGCTACTAGAATTAATTGAGCATGTAATTAAGGAAGGGTTTTCTTACCAATACGATCATGCCTATAATTAAAATCTCACACAAATGTGTATGTGGAAGAATAGGGCAGGGCAGAGCAGGGTAGAGACCAAAGTGTCTGACAGGTTTACATCAAAGGACCTGAGCTCCTGCAGCTCTAAGCCAGAGGGAGGGGAGGAAGGGAAGACGGGACTGGCTGATAACTTGACTTGATATATTGTTTTTGACCTCCTGTCTTCAAAGCCCTGAGTGGTTTAAGTGGTGTCTACCCAGGAGATTGCTTCTACCTTTAATGTTACTTCGGCAGAGTCAAGCTTTGCAAGCGTTTGTGCTACCAAGCCCCGGATGAGCAGAAGAACGATGGTATCTGTGTGTTTTCAGAGAGACGGGAATGGGTTTGGCTGCTGTTTTGGGCTGTGCCTCACCAGCGCTGTGGCCCAGGGGACCTCATGACATGCCACAAGAGCCACCACTTTCCTCTGGGTTTTGTTGCATGGGAGACCCATGAACAAGATTTTGTAAAAGAAAGAGTGGTGCATTTTTATTGTCATTTATACCACATTTACTATTAAATCAGCCTTTAATAGCAGTGTTAATCCTGTGATATGTGACCACAAAAGCTGAGCTCCTGCACCAAAGGGACAAGAACTTACCCTAAAAAACCCAAATGAGGACTTGGAGCTTGAAGAGAAGAAAGAAACTCCCTTAGCTGTTCTGCTGTGTGTTGTGACTGTACCAGGGAGGGGAAAAAACCCCTTCCTTATAGTATAACTATGCTAAATTTACAGTCACCAAGGAAAAACACAGGCATGGATGGGTGTTACATGAAAGAAGGCACCCTGAGCAGGAAAACTGCCCTCTCATTTGTTTGCTACCCGCTGTCCTCAGGGAAGCAGGACTTTGTATGTTTATTGACATTGTTACATGTCTATAAAGTACACCAAAACACACCTGTACTTGTCCTCGGGTCTCCTCTGAACTGGAACAACCTGCAGGGCCTGGGATTTTTGTCTTGCTGGTTGAATCTCAAATGAGGTCAGACTTTTAGTCTTGAGGATTTGGTGGGGTTTATATTGCAATGTAGATAAAAGAGGAATGCAGGGAAAGTACATTAAGTGTGCATTCTTAGGAAGAAAGCCCACATGTTCAGCTGTACACATAGTTTTATGTTCATCTAAAACAGGTAACATATTACAAGGAATAGCTGATTACTACTGAAGTGTGTGCTGAGGTGCTTAGAGCTATGCTTGTATGCACTGGTCATGGATCAGATGTTTTGTACGTGAAGTATTCATTGTGCAAGTGCTATATTGCATTCCATATAGTCCCAAACATTAAATGCACACAGTCCCTACCAGTAACTGCCTTCAGAATAATCTAATATATCAGACGGCCGTGCAGGAGAACTGCTTTCCTCCATAGGTAACTACTATGCTGGCATTTTGGGAGAACCATCATTTTTGTTTCATAATCATCCTCACAACTTCCCTATTTTTTCAGCTTTCCCATTTTTACAGCAGTTAAGACTTTATGAGCTTCCCCAGTGGATACAACCTGTGATTCACAGCTAACAGCGGGCAGCTCTATCTGAGTTCTGCTTTCAAAAAGGATGGCCAATTGCCTCGCCAACAGCTGCTCATTAAGCAAGCTGCTTAATGAAATGACTAGGAAGATGGGTGCCCTTATTAAAAACCCCTGAAGCCTGTTACCCACACACTGAGCTACTGAGCTTTACGCTCTTAATGGTGTCATTGTCACTTTTCTTTGATTCTTTCAGTCCATGCCTTGTTCTACTACATTTTAAAGCTTATTATTATTAATAATAATAATGATGTTATTATTGCTATTATTAATTTAAATTTGGTATCATTGTGGTCTATACATAGCCCCCAGTGCTTGTGCTATTCTGTGAGATCCCATGGGAGCCAAGAGAAGGTCCTTGGGCACTTCCAGGCAACCCCAGATGCAGGAAGATTTTGGGAACCTGAGATGTTCCTGCGCACCTCTGCTACAGCCTGGGATTTGCACAGGCTGAACAAGACATGGAAAATTGAGACCAAGATGCAGGCTGGCTTGAGCTGGGACGTGGTTGGACTTGGTAATCTTAAACATCTTTTCCATGATTCTATGGTGTCTGGACACCTTGCAGTAGTTCCTATTTGCATCCCCTGAAAAGACCTAGTGGCATTTGATATACAATAAGAGAGCTTTGGTCATCAAGGCATGCTGTGGTCATTCTAGGCTCCAAATCAATGGGGTGCCAAGCCTATTTACATCTCCCAGTGATGTGGGTCCTGATGCTCAGCTGGTGATGGCAGAGGGTTAGACCCCAACCAGGTGACCGTGCTGTCTGTGAAAGGCAAAGAAACCCTGACACGGTCATCCTTGTCCACCTCAAGGACTGTTTGATAGTCATGAGGGAAGTGCTCAGCAAGAGCTGAACCAGCTCAACCCGATGTGCACTCAAGAGTGCCCTGTGGTAGGACGGCATAGCCTTGACTCAGTTGTGCCACTGAAGGTGCTGAGAAAGGAAAACATCACCTGGCCATTGAATCACAGGTGAGATATCAATCTGCACTGCAATCCTTCCTCCTTAAATAAGAGAGGCAAAATACCACCGTTTCCTCCAAAACCTTCAATTAGGGAGCATCTGGGGACAAGATTCATTCTTCTCATCGTGTTTGGCCGGCACTAAGCATACGAGTCCCCATGCTGGACTTTGACCTCCCAATGCGGCTGCAATGCCATTCTCATTAATGGTGCAGTGTCCAGCTCCTGCCCAGGACACACAAGGATGCTTCCCCCCTTTACAATAAATAACCTGCCCCTGTTGTGCCTGTGCACGAGGACAGGGACCAGTCAGGCATGGTGTCTCACTGCGCTGATACAAAGCACAGCCGGGGAGGAAGAATAACCTTTCAGTTTTATGTTCAGTGATATATTGTTTTTAAATCTGGATGGGTTTGGGAAATGTTACAGAAGAACAGAAAGGGCTCTGCTTTTCCAGAGGCATAATGTTATGGTAGAGTTATTCCAAAGCCAAACTCTGCTCTGAGTTATGTCCCTACAACCTCTCTCCCAGGTATTTATAAAATTGTGATTAACAGTAGCAGACATAGGACTTCATTATTTCTTGAATTGCCTTTCTTTTTAACCGTCTATAAGCTCAGAGAATTACATATGGCCTCATTAACTTTTGAGTCAAACTGCTAATAATTCAGGAAGGGAAGGAGGTGCCTCCTAAGCCGCTTGGCAGACTGTGAGAGTGTCCTGTGGAAGGGCTGCTGAGGGGACACCAGCACTTCCCAGTCCACCCTGTGGGTTTCACGCATCTGTGTCAGCTCATGGGTGATTGCACGGGAACCCAAAACGTTTGGGTGCTCACTGTCCATGTGAAGGTACTCCAGGCAGGAGGTCTGAATTCCCCAAACGACTTTGGAAATCCCAGTCTCTGAGCATCATTAGCACCTGTATGTTTCTGTCACAACGGGGTGTTCAAAATGGGAGTTAAATACACAGTGAGATTGAAGCAGAGATCTGAGACTCCAGAAGAGAAATGGACATGTTTTTTGGGGGACAAGTGCCCCTTTTGCCATTTATTCTTTCGTCAGTGTTAAAAACATCTACATCTGGGCTTGTGCAAGGGTGCTATAAGGTGATTTTAAGCTGCGTAGCTCTCCATGCAGTGCAGGATCCTAACTTTAACTTGCAGAGGACAACTTGTGAGCTTAAAGTTAAGAACCTGCTCAGGTGCTTTGCTGGATGCAGCCTAATACTATGACAAAAGAACTACTTATGTAAACCTCTTTTCAGTTACCATACAAGGGGGTTAAAGACTACAGCGATCCCATCCATAGGTGTAACTCAGTCTCCAGACTTCCCTTTCTCTGGAGCAATTTTTCTTTCCAATTTCCTCTGGCAATCTCAAAGCCCTCTGCTGTTTAAGACTCATGGGGGATGTGGAGGCTCCCAAAGTTTCCCTGCTTTGAGTTGCTTTGAACTTCTCTAAGTTCAATGCAAAGGACAACTTAACCATTCATTTTGAGGGATCTAGCAGTCAAAAACTAAATTGCTTTGAAAGCAGAGCCAACAGGGTTTAACGAATAAACAGTAACACCATGGGAGTTTGCTAATCCCCAAAATCTATAATAAACAGATAAAGTTAATAAGATTCAATAAGAGAGAACGGCCCCATTAACGTTTTAAGAGCACTATCTAAACATTACACACATTATTTACTGAGTTCCCTAGCTGAATTGTCTGTACACAGGAACACTCAAAATTCATTATCTTTGGACGCAAAGCTTAGTAAATTCGACAGTAATTAATCTCCATTTACCCTCCGCGTGTGTTTCTGAACAGACGAAAAGTTCATTGAAAAAGTTCTTTCAGCCGGTCTGAAAGAAAAGCAGTGCTTTGATAAACAAAAAAGCGCCAAACACAGGCTTCCCAAAGGAGAATAGAGGAGCTAGCCAGTTCTGTGTGGTTCAAGCCAGGTGCTCATTGCAAATTCAGTAGCGTGCACTGGCAAGCGTCAACGGCAGAGAAACCGAAATTACTGAAATTCTTATGCCAGTGTAATTTGCTGAAGGCGATGCACTGAGGGTTAAGGCAAATTGTGCATGTGTGGAGGATTATAGACCAAATTAAAATGGAGGCTAACAAAAGGAGTGCAATATTTATGCATTTCTTCATTCTTTTCCCTCCCTGGTACTCAATCAACTTCACAGTCTCTTAAGGTGGCATGGGGACATTGCTATTATGTGCATTCATTGGCTCTTAAAAAGGGGGGCTCAGACATACTGGGCTTCAGAATTCAGCTCATTCTGGTAATACTTATCAGTATCACAATTAAACCACCAAATATTTATATCCCACTATTACTTCTAGTCGCGAAATTTATCCATCAACACAAAAAAATGCAGTAAATTTTCTGTTCACTGTGTTCCACTTATGGTTCAATTTTGATATATCAACTCGTTTTGCCACATAATCCTCCACTTTCCCTTAAAATCCTGCATTTGTGCATCCCAGTTACATAAAAGTAGAAATGTATTAATCACCCATGACTTGCTGCAGTGGAGTCCATTACATGGTATAATGCACTTAACGTTTGATATCCCATTTACCTCAACAAATATTTTAAAGAGTTTCTAAGTTATTAAGCACCCAGGTCTATGATCACCCAGCATGGCCCAGTAAGTAAATGGGTTATTGCTTTGTGGAAAGGGAAATCAGTCCCCCGTGAAATACACTCCCGGCTGCACATTCCCAGCCCTCTGCTGGCAAGCCCTGCCGTGGAGCTGGATGGAGAAACGAGGACATGTGCCCATGTCTCTGCCCTGCACGCTGTGTCCAGGCTCTCAGCTCCAGCCCCTCTGCCATCTCTGCTGTGGGGTGGGAACCTCCACGAGCAAAAGAGACCAAAGAGCTGACAGCAATCATATTTTCAGTCGCCACCATGAGATTTGCCCAAGCCCACCTGCAGGGATTTGGACCTCGTTTAAATTACAGAAACCTTTGCTTGTTTGGCTACCGGAGGTACATTGCACATTGTCCTCAGCCCTTGGTGTCAGACTGTGAGGGGTCCACGCAAGAGTCAGCCCTTACTCCTACCCACCCATGGAAACAAAGCAAACTGGGTGATTCTTTAAAATTTTCTGTCTAGATTTGAGCAGATTGAACACTGCCTGGGACGCTGAAGCTAAAACTGAATATTTCTTTGCATTTCCCTGTAACGTGGAGATGCTTTCAGGCCAAGTCAAAGTCTCAGAGCTCACAGACACTCGAGGCAGCGCTGCTGGAGATGCCCAGGAGCCCATCATCCTTCCATGTCACCATACGAACCAAAGGACAAAAAAACTTCCAACTAGCCTCTAACAGTTGCAGCCTAAGTGTAAAACAAGCGACAACAGATGGGATCAGACAGACGGGGGAGTAGAGGGGAAAAAATGAGGCAATATTAGGGAGTGTGACAGGCAGGGGTCTCGGCACAACTGCAGCCTCACTGTTGTCAAGTTTTTTTTTTGTAGGTATCACATATTAAGATAGTATTTGGAGAGTTATAGATTTTACACTAGATTTTTCTGTCAAGTGAGCAGGGAGCCAATGCCAGCTACGACGCATCTTGGAAATGAGATTATTTTTCAAATCTATTCAAGTCAAGTCATCTTCTCATTGTTATTTCTGTGAAAGGTAAAGATGTAAGGGCCAAATCCTGATCTTTATTGCACAGAGTCTGTTTGGATATTGCCATCAGCTGCCATGGAGCTACTCCAGATTAACAGCAACGTAACACCAACGTCAGGATCTGGATCTTCAAGAGAATCACGTCAGTTTTGCATCATTGCAATTGATGGTTTAAAATCACATGGCTTTGGCTTGAGAAGATTTTTGCATACACAAAGAAGCCCAAAATGTGTCCCCTTCTCTGATATTAGAGCAAATTGGGATCCAAAGGCTAATGTTTATACTCCCAAGCAGATTCTTCTAGAGGATCAATAAATAACCTGATAGCGGTAATTGAGATAACACTTTATGAACGGCATTATTAGGATTTACATTCCAGACTCAGCTACTAAGCAAGTCAGATGCACAAACATAATGCCCAGTCCTGGTCCACTTCCCTTACTCTGTCATTTTTACAGCCGCCCGCGTGCTGCAGGTGCTGATAGTACACTCGCCTGACCATAATCCATGCGTTAACCTGATAGCACACCGATTCTGGGAGAGACTGCCTCCAGCAATCATTTCAAGCCTGGTTAAAGGAGCAGAATGGAAACATCAACCAAAACGTATGTTTTCTAACACTGGAAATGAGATCTGTTGGGCAGGTTTTTTTTTATTTTCTATTCTCTGGCTATATATTTTTTTTTAAAGTAGTACTGAGAAATGCCTTACAAAGACTAACACTAACGTATGTATTCCTCAGTAATGAGGGGTATGAATGGCTGGGTCTATAATCCCTTATAAATTTTTCATTCTATAAACTGCCCGTTAGCATTACCCTTGGTAATAGAGAGCTATATGAAGTTGGTAGGTCCTTTTTTTAATCCCCAACTTACTGGGCAAGACAAAAAAGAACTGAATTAAAGTGAAAAAAAATTACTCCCCTGGAGAATTGCAGCACAGCCACTTGCTGGCAAATTAGTATTATTAAAATCACTTTTCTAGCTTTTAATATTGAAAATACTTTCAATCACTGAAGAGCCTTTAATTTAAGATAGTGGATGGCAGGGATGTAATCGAGGAGACCAGACTAGCTGATCTGCCTCAGCACAGGGGCTGGACCAGACGATTTCTCAGAATTTTTTTCTAGTCTGGCATATATATGAAACAACTCTGGTCTGACTACACCTTCAAAACTGCTTGCATTTAAGACAAATGAAGATGCCCTGTTGCTAGCAAGAATCGTCATTAAATTCCAGTTCTCCCAGTCCTGAGATACAATACAATGGGGCTGGATTACATTTGGTGATGAACCGAAATCAGAAAGATTTACTCAAGGCAGTTACCACATGGGATGGAGGCAGTGACTAAATAAAATACAACCAGGATTCAGTCTATCCCCCGGAACCACGCAGAACTAGTAGCACAGAAGGAGATTTTACAAACTACACCATCACTGTATTTGGCTCTGGCTTTCCCCTGCTGGGTTTCAAGTTTCTTTAATAATAAGGATTAATGTCAAACCTTTAAAGAGAGTTGGGAGCGTGAGAAGGCAGCAGACAAGTGCAGCAATTCCTTCCATCCGCACGCTCACTTTCTCTTGTACGGCTTTCTGGTCTGGGTCCACACCAAGGGGTCTCCCACCTTGGCAGGGTACAAAACCACCCTCTTGGCTTGTCTCTGCATCCCCTGTTGCTGAAAATACCATCCTGGGGTAGCCCAGTGGCTCCATCCATCCCTCCCCACGCCGCAGGTACGCTTTCCCCCAACAGCTCCCCGGGGAGCACGCACAGACACACAGACACAATGAGAATCTCCGACTGGAAATTCAAACAAAAATATGGCTGTCTACTCCAAAAGGCAAACTCATTTACAAAGGTCATCTCTGTCGAGGAAGAGTGATGGGTTACCCCCCTCTTGGAGGCGATTGCTGTCGCTCTTCCACCGAGTTACATTCACGAGCGTAGTTTTGAAAAAAGAAGAAACAAAAAAAAAAAATAAAAGAGAGAGAAAAGAAAAGAGACAAAAGCTCGGCAAGCCCCCTATTCACAGGGCTAGCCCCGCACCTCCCCTTCCCCTCCTCGGGTAAAAAAGCAGCTTCAAAAGATATTAACATCTTCCCCTACCTTGGTTCTCATCGGAGACAGAAGCCCTTCCATTTTGGTCCGATCCTCATGCCAATCCTCGTCCCCCCAACTTAGTCTCTCGTGCCTGTCTCAAGCATCCCACACGAACAAGAGCATGTCAGGGACCGACCACCAGCGACACCCTCCCGGCAGCTCGGCCAGCTGCCAACCTGCCAACTTGCAAGCCTCAGTTGCGTGGAGCACCGTTCCTGGAGAGACCTTCCTCCCTCCTCTCCCTCCTCTCTCTCTCTCTCTCTCTCTCTCTCTCTCTCTGCATAATCTGCCTGCAGCTATGTTTGTACCATCGCGGCTGACAAACGATCCCTGCCTTACGTAATGCATTCAGCACAGGACAAGGGATCCCAGCCCAGCCGCGGGGATCCGGTCGGCGTCGGCGATGGGAAGGTGTGGGACTTTCTGCCCTGCCTATTGTGCCGCCGGGTTTAATCCCGTACCGTCCCCCCGCGGGGGGCTGAGGCTCCTCGGCAATCTGTGCCGGCTGGGAAAGCACCGGGAAAACTTCATGGCTGGGGACAGACCACAGATTCCCTGGGATGGACTGGAAGGGGTGTGATCCTCATCATCCCAAGCTTCAGCCCCAGAGGTTTCCCCCCGCTTCCGAAACGCCAGCGTTTGGAGAGGTTTCTACCCGGCGCGTTCGCTGTCGGCGAGTGACCAAACCCACGCTGAAAGGGAGTTCCTGTCAATTGTCAGCCGGGAATTGAGGGAAAGAAAGAAAGAAAGAGAGAAAGGAAGGAAGGAAGAACGAAACAAAAGGAATATAGTCCCGCAAAGTTGGTCAGCAAAAGATACTCGCTGAATGCATCTCCATTAGCATTTTAATTCAGATCAGAGCAAGCCTTTGTGGAAAATTCCCCAATTGCCCCTGTTTCCTGCATTCTGGTTTCCATCAGGGAGTGACGCTGGGACTGAATCTCTTTTGGAGAGAAATCTGACTGGGAAATGGATTTCAGAGCTGTAAACACACCAGCGTTTGGTCCACAGAGCCAGACAAGACCAGTCCAAAGTAAAATCCCTCTGACACGTTCTCAAATGAGCACTAGCCGCCCATCTCTGCTCCAAAGGTCAGCTCCCCCTGGGGTCACCCCACTCCCTAATACAGACACAAATAAGGCTTCCTTTCCCCAGCCCAGGGGATAACCTTCCACATACCAGCACCCAGTTGCTGTCCAAAAATGAAATTAAAAACCCTGTTACACCACTAGAACCTGATTTTCAGTGTTAAAAAAATCAGTCAGGCTGGTTGGAGCCTACCACAGGTGGAAATTTCTAATGTCCTTTAACATCAGCTCTTCTTTGAGGCCCCAAAGCTACATGCTCAGGGAGAGTCACCCTCTGATTAAGTCACTGAGCTGGGATTCAGCAGATCCAGTTAAACTCTGATAATGTCACACATTCCCTGGATGACCATAGGGAGTCACCTCATTTAGCTTTTCCCATCTAAAACCGCCCTCCGGTCCAAGCCAAACATCAAAGCTCCTGCAAGGCCAATGAGAGAGAACCCTTCCCAAAGTGATTCACCCTAAATGGCCAAAGCCAAGGAGAATTCTGTCCTCACATCCTCTATGGCTCCTCACCCCTCCATAAACCTCTCTTCTTGCCATGGTTTCATGCTTTTGTTGCTTGAGGCAGGGACCACCTCTGTCCACACGCATCCTTCATACCCAGCACAGGCTCCTGTGGGCTACACCAACATGGAGAGAACGCAAGAGAATATGTTCATGGTGGTGTATGAGGGTGCAAAGCCTGGGATGAACCCAGAAGCAGAGATCCCTCCTGTCCTGGCAAGCCCCAGCAGAAGTGCACCCAGGCAGAGATACCGAGGAGGGTGTTCGACCCCACACATCCCTTTCTTCTCTGTCTCTCCCTCCCGATCCTTTCGACACTGTAGATATTGCAGTTTTAGGGCATTTTTCTTATTATTCTTTATGGGGTAAAAGCAGGGAGGGGAGGTGCCCCCTACAGTGATTCATATTAATTTGAAAGATAATTAACTGTTCGCAGCCAAACTCAGCTCCTTATTAAATGTGAACAAATCTGATCATATCATGTTGAAAGCAGACATAAGTTTTCCGGAGCCAAAGAGACACTATATAACGCTGGCAGGCTCATCTATTTCTTGCTGGATGTATATAAATATACTTTGCTATTGGTATTTACAAGACTTTAATAAGTGGATGAATAAGCGGTATCAGGAATTCCAGGCTTCAGTAAAACACAGCAACTGTCATTTTTCTGCTGTACAACATTGTGTCAGACTCTGATGTCAGGTGTACAAGTCTGTGCATCTGTGAAACATCCTCTCCTCCAAATCATGAGGGAATTTGGCTCTACAAAATGTCAAGAGGAACCTAAATAGAGAGTAGCATTTGGGATTTTGGGAGATGTTAGACCACGTGGTCAAGCTTTAATGCAATATGATAATGTGGATGGTGCACCCATGGTAGTGTATGAACGCCCAGTTCTCTTTTAAAGCTCGGTTCTGCTTTGAACTAGGCTAAACCGCAGTGCTTCATGAGGTTTCCTGTGTTATCTCTGTTTACAAGCAAAAAAAAAAAGGTAGTTTTCCTAAAGGCCAAAAGAGTAATGCAGTCTGGGACCAGAAAAGCAAGACGGAGCATTTCTGGTTCAGCAGCACTCAAAGCCTCTCTGATCTGAAGGGATTGGGGAGTTGTGCTGATACTGCATGAGTCAGAGCAGAGCCCAGCTCAGCAGGACGAGCAGGAACGGGGAAGGGGACGGTGCTGTCTGAGCACACTGGTGGCTGCCAGCCAACAGCCAGCTTGCCTGTCGCAGGCTGCGACCCCCAGCTGCATCCCGGAGGATGCTCCAGGTCCCCAGGGAGAGGTATGAGCCCCACATGGCATTACGGTGAGCCACAGCTGAAGTGGTGGGTGACAGGGAGGTTCTGTCCACATCCACATTCACCAGCTGGGCCAGGAAACCCAACTGGCTCTGCCTGGGCAAATTTCAGCTTGGGTCCCTGGAAAGTGTTGGGTCTGGCAGTTTCCAGCAAATGTTAGAGTTGCAGCAGCGGTGGATGGATGGGGATTGTGCACCCTATTTCATCCTCCTCTGAATCTTCAGGCAGCAGTAGGACTTGAGCTCTATTATCTGGACAGACACTCTGCTTTCGCCTATGCAGCCACCAACTTGTCCTTTGTGTGCTACAGGGGCAGGATGACCAACCTCTGAAGGCATCCAGCCTGTTCCATGCATCACCCTTCCCCCCATTCACATCCAGACTAATAACTTCATAACTGTGAGAGCCAGAGAAGTTTATCCTCACTTTAAAATGAAAGTTTTAGTTGCTGTAGCTGGGAGAGTGGTGCCGCGATAGTGTGTGCCACGGTCTGACACTTCCTTCCTCCCCTGGGCTGTGACTCATGGCAACACTCAAATTACCACAGACTTGTTCGACAGCCTCCCCTCCTGCGATTGTCAGATCAAAGACACAACAGAGGCAAAAGGAGCATGTGAACACTTGCTTTCTCATCCTCTTTCTGGGGAGGGGAGCAGCATTTGACTCAGAGCCTGGTCAGCTACACCCAGCGTATCTCAAGTTCTCCATCTGCAGAAGAGGGGACCCACTTGTCTGGTTCACACAGATGTTGCAGAGGTTCATCCTGTCCTGGAGTCAACCCGCCTCATCCTAGAAGAAGTGTTTAAGCTGGGGGTATAATTACTCTTGGCTCCTTAATTAATCATGGGAGCAAGATAGATACCTTGAAACCCCCTTATATTGTCATAATCTAAACATCTGCTGGAATCTAGGCAGCAGACCAAGGTAGATGGCTACCTGGAGCCAGGTAGATCCCCCCGGACTCATTGTTGGAGCTGAATATCTTTCTAGGTTCTGCTGACTGCATTGACAGACCTCCATGGACCAGAATGAGAGCAGAGATATCTGCTGACTTTTAGCCAAGTAGATGTAAATAACTGAATTTAGGTGTCTGACTCTGGAGCTGAATGTTGCCCCAGGCACCCAGTAGTGGGGAAAATGGCCAAAAAAGCACCTTATATTCATTGTTAGGCTATTGGCCGAGGGTCCTAGAAACAGTCAGACTCCACAGTATATATTTGAATCCTCAGCCTTCCCCTTGTTCACTCCCTGTGGGTGCGTACAGCTGTGGATAAACCTGTAAATGGAAACCCTTCCTAGCCTTTGGCGTGGGGATCCCAACACAGACCCAAGTTGTGCTGCCTGCACCAGTCCTGAAAAGAAAAAGGGAGTTTGCATTTGGTTCCAGTCTCCATCTCTCTCTGATGCAAACGGGTGCCATCACCTCCTGCCTGCCACCCCGCGGACCTGGCCAGGACAATAGGCACTGCTGTAGCCCAGCCGTGTCTGGCACCCACGCCGCTGGCCAACCTCGCCACTGGTCATTTCATCCGGCGAACAAAAGGTAGCATCACAGTGTTGCCATGGCGACATCCCGCCATCCGAACGGCTACGGCATCATATGAGGGAGGGGGAAACATCCGAGTCACATACCGGGGCTGCGCTGAAACGTATCTTATATTTAGAACAGGCGGCGCGGGGAATACTAATGAATATTTAACACTCGGAGCGCCTTCCGTGCTCGCTTCTTTATTTTTGTTGCACACTTTCCATAAGCGCAACATTTGCCTCCAAATGGCATGAATATTATTGCTTCTGTTCTCCTCTCATCACCGCTTCTCCAGATTTCCCCTGCTTTTTGTTTCTCTTCCGTGAATAAAAGTGGAAAACACCACACAGCCCTCACAAAAGTAGCATGTGCAAATCGGGACCGATGCCTGCAGCCGATCGGGGAGCTGGGGAGGGAACTGGGATGTTTACATGATCCAGTTTCCCAGTTTGGCTCTGCTGTGTTTAGATTGTGACTTTTACTATAAGTCTACTGATATGATGACAAAGGCAAACTGTTCAGGGGTTACCTAAAAATGGGTGAGATTTGCTTATGTCCTACAGGAACCAGACCTTTTTAGGTTTTTTTTTTTTCCTTTATTTTTTTTTTTTTAATTAAAAATAGCCACTTTCAACAATTAATTCTCCGTTTTGTGGAAAAAAAAAAATCCAACTTTGTTTCATTCATCCAGGAAAAACAATGTCCTGTAATTTTTCTCTTCTACTGTCTTATTTCCCCAAAGGGTGAATGGTGAAAAAAAGTTGTCCAACCACCCAGAATCCTAAATTCTGAATATTTTTCTGTGCCTTTTTAGATGATACACTTTTAAAAAAGACAAAGGTGCTGGGCTTGGCCGTGAGTCCTACCCGCTCCTGCCAGGGCTGTGCAGGCAGATTGAGCACCTCCTGGTGATGAGCAAGCTGATATTTTTGAGGATGGCAAAAGGAAACGAGACCCACACTGGCCAGGGTGGCACGGGGCACAGGTGCCCACACATTTGGGTGCAGCCTGAGGACTCCTGTCTCCATGAGGTGCTGGGAGGACACGGCACGGCACAGATTGTGGGTTGTGCTGAAGGCTGGGAGCATCCTCTCTGAGATGGCACTACCTCTTCAGTCTCCTTTTCAGCTATGGCTTAAGTTACAAGCAAGGTTGAAAAACACGTGATAGCTCAGATCTCGTTCTGAAGCCATCTCCTGGTGTATATAAAGCTTTGTTCTTGGAAAGGCCAGATTCTCAGAAACGATTTTTAGAGTGAAATGTGCTCTTTTCACTGGCCAGTGGCAAGGCATTGGGTTGCCTTTTGAGCTTAGCAGCGCTTCAAAAGCTGCTGGGTTCCTGAAAGCTTATCTCTGCGCTTCCTGCTTGGTCCTGCTCCAAGGCACCAAGGATACAGGCACAATTCAGCTGGCAGCTTTGTTGGCGATGCAAGGGGAGGAACTGCACGGTACTGGGTGTGTTGCTTTGGCAGCACCGAGAAACCAGAGCTGTGTTTGTTTGTTGCCAGTTATAGGGTGTATTTTCCCGACCAAGAAAGGGGGTTTTTCCCCTCCAAGTCCTTTGAGATCTGCCCCGTGGCTTCAGAGGGAGAGGGACCCGCCTCTGGGGAAGCAAACAAGGGGCAGACCCGTGCTCTTTGCAAGCTGTTCCACCGATGCAGCATTTGCATGAGTAAGTGTTGTCAAAATCATTTGCCAACTTACCCTTATATGGCACCAGTTCTAGTGAGGACTGGAAACACCAATTATTTTTCTGGAGTTCCTCTTTAAGGCTCTAATGACCTGCTTTCTCCAGAACAGTTATGCTTTTTCCACGAGAGCAAAGCAATATTAATATCTCAAGGTATTAATAAGATTGATTTAACTGCCTTCCAGATTTGGAAGGCAGACATAAAAAAAGACATCTGAAGATCGTAGGTCTCTGTACAAGGCTGAGAGAGAGACTGACTTACAGCAAAGCCAATTTAGCACCCTACCCTGCTTAGCATGGCCATCAGAGTCTGTCCATCCTCATCCAACAGCTGGAAAGCATTTATCTCTATGACACATCAATGATCTCAACCATTATTATCGTGATTCCTGATAAATCAATGTGGTAGTTTAGGAAGGAAATCAGCCCCTTGACCACACAAATGGACCACCCCAGCAGAGATGGGGACCGCTATGTTTGAAGAAGTAATCTTATTCAGAAGCTGCAAAGTGCCCAGGACCAAATTCTGGTTTGGTGACCTGGGCAAAGCTCTGACCACCTTGTTTCTCCTCGTCTCCATCCTGGCTAACCAGGAGGATCTATAAACACTTTGAGCACCTACAGATGAAAAATGGGAGCTGTAGAGATGAGGCTACAGACTCAAAATAATAGTGGCTGCCCAGAGTCTCTGCCCCAGCAGAGAAAATGGCCTCTGGCTGTCCTGGTTCCTAGCTGGTGCAATCATGAGGCTGAGCACCCTGCTTAGTCTTCTGACAAAATGTGCACTGGAAATACTATGTGGCTTCCTTCCCTAAGCGGTAACTGGAGCTATGTTTTCCTTTCGCTGCTAGGTATACTTGCTGTTCTGGATGTTAACAGTCAAAACACATACAAAGCCTTTTACTAGAGCATTAGGTCTGTGTGTGCATTTTCAACAGGCAGACAGATGATTTATTCATCCACTTCAGTAACCATTCAAACAGGGCAGGATGTTCACAACAGTGTAGAAAGCGACAAACACTGAGTGTGTTTGGTTTGCAAGAACAAATCAACAGAACAGGATAACAGAAGCTGTTTTTCCAATGTAAAGGACTCTGCTGCCTTCCCTCTTAATATCTCTGTCAAATTAAACACTGTTTCCCAAAGCTACAACTCCACTAGAGCAATGCTATTATGCTCTCGGTTAGAAACCTGATTATAGCCACTTTATGTCTGTAAAAACACAACCTCTGATGCAAGGTGACTCCCAAATACTCTGCAAATGCTCATAAATGCACTTGATGCTCTACAGACACGTCCCTGAGTGTATTGGGAGAGGAGGCCCAGCTCTCGCAGGGCAGACAACGCATTAAGTGAGAAGTAGGCATTTCTCTGAAGTGTAATGCCATTACAACTGTGCAAATCCTGGACTGTGGTCATTTTGGCCTGGGGAAGAGGAAAATGAATAGAACTGCTTGGTGCAAAGTAGAAATAGAAGAAGACAGGAGCAGTGGGGAAGAAAGGGGCTGACAAAGTACAAAAGAGTAATAATAATCTGGGCTTGCCCAAAAGCAGTCCTGTAAAATACTATTTCATGCTGAGATTCTTTAATTTTTTTTAAAGGTTGGGTTAGTTTTGAAGCAAATCAGAACCCCAAATGAAAAGAGCAACCAGAGACCATCCTCCTCCAAAGTGACCATGCAGTTCTGGTCTCTCTGAGGGTGAAGGTTGGGGGAAAATTCTCCAGCTGCCTGGCTCTCAGAAGACACATCTGCATGAGGAAACATGGAGGCAGGAGGATCTCCTGGGTGACAGATCCTGCACACCCCTCATTTGATGGAAACAGGCTGCCTCGCAGGACATGATCAGATACCTGAAAACAGGACCCAGCGAAACAAGCGATACCTTTCTTTCCCTATGGTGATCCTACATTTTTTTCATTTTATGTATTTTTTTTTTATCTTGGTTTGTTCAACCCCTAATAAATCCCACCCTCTTGCACCCATACGCTGTTGGTAAACTCAGAGTCATCGCTGTCTCTGTCACATTTACCTTCTGGGGTAGGTGACAGACTTCCCTGCCCCTACAACTCAACTGGGGCCTCCGTCACCCCCCTCCCCCCAGATAAAAGCTGTGTGCAGCTGATACCAGTAGCTTGTTGCTGCCTTGTGCTGTGATGGATATTTCGAGCTGCATACGTGTGTCTGCTTCAGCTGCTACCTGTGAGCCCTTCCTTGGGTTATTGTCCTCCGTGAGCTTCAAGTTGACCAGCTTGAAGCTTTAGCTGACCAGCTATGGGTCACTACATCTCCCAGCTGTGATGGTTTCTGAGCAAGGTTTCCTTGGTGTTGGAAAGAAGACAGGGCCAAAGAGAGTCAGGGGCCGGGGATCACCTTTTCCTTTCCTGCACATCGACTTTCCTGAGCCTTTCCAGCTCATTTAAACTCTTGGTCCTCTCAAACCCTCTCACTCCCTAGATTCAGCTCTTTCAGGCAGGGGCTCTAAGCATCTGCAGAGGTGCCAGCCCCTGTCGGGTGCTCCTCTCATGCACAAGCCACAGTCATACAGATACTCTTCTTAGAATATTTCCAATCTTAGGTCTCCCTGCTGCCTCATTTCTCCATCTTTACTGGGCTAATGGGACATTTATCCATCTCCCAGAATGTCAATAAAGATGTAAAATAATGATGCTGGCACAGCATCCCCAGCAAGGCACAGGAGAGCTTCTACATATAATGAATACATATCATCAGCCTGTTTTCAGCCTAAGCAACAATCCCCACTTACATCAAAGCCTCATCTGAATTAATATTTGATGCTGGAATTCATGCCACTATTAGACGCTGTTAAAATTCAGGGACCCCAATCTTTCTTTGTCTGGAAACAACAACAAAACTCACTGAGCCAGGTCAATCTTCAGAGGTGGGATTTATTTGGGCTAACTTCAAATGTCTACAGTGTGGCTGGCTCCAGCTCAGCTGGTTCATTATCATTTCTTTATAGGAAGTGGAGTCAACTGGCACTTCTAAGGCTCAATTCCCTTGACCTGCATCAGGATCAGGTCATGTGTGTCCTCGCTGTGGAACAGAAATGCATTTTCTGTTTTTCCTGTGCCACAATTCTGGCAGAAATAAGGATGAAAACATCTCATTAATGTTTCTGCTCATTATCCTAACATGTTGATTGCCCATCTCAGTTATCTTGCATGCAATAAGAAAGGCAGTCACCATGTTGGTGGAGCTGAACTTTCAAAAATGTTAGATGATATACCATATGGGGCAAAATCTAAAAATTGAGGTTTAAGGAGATGGGGTCACATTGTACCAGTTGCCTGAAACCTGCCTGTAATGCATGACATTTTCAAAAGTGATGGACAGCAGTTCAATAAGTTAATCAGCTAATTCACTTTACACTAGAGTCTTAGCATCACCTGATGTAATGACTGCTGGAAACCCATTTTTTCTAGGTGTTTCCTCACTCACTTTTTATCTGCTACTACATTTGCGAGGTCATCACCATTTCTTAACCATTCTTACCTCTTTACTTTACTTTGCTTATTAAAAACAATTTTAAAGGCAGCATCATTTTACACACACACAAATGAAGGTCTAGTCAAAGAAAGAAATCTGTTGGCTGGGGATTGTCTTCTATCAATTCAAAGGAGGCTGGTGTTTGTCTTCTATTAGCCCTTACAGGAGTTGTGCAGATGTAACCCAAGGTATGTGTTGTGTGTCTCCCTCTAACCCAAAACAGGTAAAAGTCTCCCACAGCATCCAGGGGGATGAAGTTCAGCCTTACTGCTGGAGGACTGAGCTTTGATCACCCCAAAGAGCTGTAGCCAGGACTGTTACAAACATTGATCTTCAAAGCATCAGCAGGATCAATACGGCCGGAGCTGTGGTGCAGTTATTGACGCCGGGGTTACTGAAAATAAAAGCCAACCGCGTGACGATGACTATGGCATTTCTCCATGAGCACCAGCCTGGCTTGTGCCTCAGGGCTCACGTGTGGGACGAGAGCAGCCCCATGCTTTGTGCCCTGGCCAGACCCAGCAAATCTGTACTGAACATTTTGGGCAGTGCAGTCTGCTGAGTGTAGCATGTGGTGGCTCTTACCCACGTGGAGCACGATTTCCTGCACAAGGACAGGGAGCTCACCTTGTGGGTGTGGAGCAGGGACCCAGGTCTACCCTGTCCTCTGCCTTGTAATTCCCCGAGGGTTTAGGGCAAGTTACGTCGAAAACCCCTACGCACTCCGTTTTATCACTCTGAAAGTGGAGATAATCTATACCTCAGAGGAACATCGCATGGATAAGTCAATTAAGCATGAAATCACAGATGGAGGATGCAAAAGAAATGCAAAGGATTAGTTCTGCAGAGCAACCCTGCCAGGCACAAGTACATTTTTAGATCCTCTTTTTTTTTTTTTACCCCCTAACTAAAAATTTCTAGCGAGCTGCTCCTTACAGTCCTGCTTAACCTGTTAATGGGGAGCATCCATACCAATATCAGCTACATCCATAGCTGACACTGGAAAGGTGGGAGTGAAGCCACCTGGGCTGAGCACCCCTACCTGGGCAGCCCAGCCTGAACTGGCACCAGGTCACCAGCACTGCTCCATTGCCTTTGCCTGGCAAATACTGCATGTCCAAGAGAACAGCAACCTCTCCTTGCCTGTGTCACAGATGTAGGCCTAAAACAGGCAGAAAACCTGATCAGGATGGAGAAAACTCGCTGCTGGTTTTCAAAGGTGGGATCAGCTGAAGGGGACTGCACCTTTTGGATTTTGTGTGTAAGTCCCTGGATCTCCTGGTGCCCCAGGGTAAGATTGGGTATGGGCAGTTTCTTGCCAAGAAGATGCTGCTCTCGGGTTAAGTCACCTTAGCAGATAAATTACAGGAAATATTGTCAGCAATAAGTTCTTAATGGTAATGAACTAGCAGTAGCAATGGGTCAGATTTCAGGAGAAGCTTCTCAACCTCCTAAAGACTTCTGGCCTTTAATTACCAGAAGCATTTTCTTCGGATGTTTGCTGACCATGGCAGTGGTCTCCAGCAGGACCAGCACTGATACTGCAGCATTGTCTCCTGTCTGAAGCTGTCCTGTTGCTATTACTAATCACTACTTTTGAGTGTATCTACCTTTGGAGAGCTAGAATGTGGGGTATATTCCTGGCCTGGCCTCCCTCTTCCCTACAATGAATCTATCTACGTCTTCCCTTGGAGCTGCTCTTCTGCCAGCCACCCTCTTTTTAAGCAACCTTGCTGGTGTGCTGCTCAGAGGGTCTCCAGGACTGTGCTGTGGCTGGGCTCGGAGACACCCCCTCGAGGATCCTACACCATGGCCTTCACCCTCACCTTCAGGGTGTGTTTGTCTGCCAGAGCTAACCACTGCTGAATTGCTTCTCAAGATGTTTTTTATTCCTGCAAGCCTCACATAGGTAATCTGGAAACCTGTATTACTTTTTATTTTATTTTAATGCAGTTTAAGAACATTTTTAATATCTGGGATTTAAAAAAAACCCTGCACAGACTATATAGATTTACTCTAAATCAATGTCCCATAGATAATTATGTGGTCCTCATTTTAAAAGGTCACTTAGAAACATCATTGGATTTATTACCCACTAGTGATAACCACCTGGGAGGTAAAATTATCTCACCCAAGGAAAACTCATCCTGTAGCACTGCAGCCTGTAAGCACTAGTGTCAGACAAGCAGACTATAGTTTTGTGTGATGATTTGTCTCGCAGTAGTAAGCAAAGGGGCTCCTGCCCTTCAACAGCCTCCCTAAACCCAAATCCATTCCCATTCCGGAGCCTATTTATCTGGGAGATGTTGGATTAGAAAAACCATCTCAGATAAAAGAAAAAACATGCAAGGAAAACAAAAACCCGAACGTGAATAAATGAGGTTTATATTATCTGCCCCGTGAACAGCAGTAAGTTACAGCAGAAGGAGCAAACAGCCATGAGGAGAGGAAGGCTTTCATCTGCTGCTAGGGAAAGTCTAACACAGGACTCCTGTTTCTGCTTGAAGTGTTGTCATTTTTCAGATAATGGGTGAGAAGTAGCTTACTGTATTTTGTTGTTTGGTTGGTTCTTTTTTTTAAAAACAATATCATTTTTTCTTATATAGGCAAGTCCTTAGGCGCACTTGCACTAGCAAAATAATGCTTTTGCTGGTAATCTGTTTTGTTAGAAAACTTCAGTAAACTACATCAGACATAGGACTCTTTTGCCCTGGGCTGCCCAACCCAGGAGGGTTGGGCTGCAGATCAAACCTTTACCAATAAGCCTTTAATAATGCAGAATAGGCTATTGTGCAGATCAGTTGCTTTCCTGAGTTTCACATAGAAAAAGAAAAATGTTTTACAGTTCTTATTGTAGCCTCAGGTATCTAAAATTTTAGTGTCACTACATCTTCTGAAATACAGGGGTCAAACACCTAGCTGGTTAGATGTTGAAAGAGTCTACAGTGATTCCGTACTCAGTGCATATCTCACAAACATGATTGTAATAGGAAAATAGGGAAATACTCTGAAGTGAACGGTTTGCAGGCTGGTTTCATATCTACTTGTCTTTTTTAGTTTGTTGGTAACATTTCCAGCTGATGTGAATAGCCCCCTCTTATCCTAATGATATTAGCTTAGACCTGATGATGATATTTCCAGAGCAAATGTGCATTCCTTCTGCATAAATATTATCATTACATTGTCAAAGCCATTTTGTTACAAAGACGGGAGAGAGACTGTGGTCCAGAGAAGAGACCATCCTTTTGTTTTCCAGGTGGAGTGATGCTAGGTTTATGGAAGCTCTGTCTGGGATCTGCTGGATGTAGAGCAGTGGCCAAGGACTTTCTGTCCCTCAGGTTAGCACGCCTGCGACAGGGCTGGTTGAGCTGGATGTGTGATGACTTCTCACTCATCCTGGTTTAAGTGCAGCCTGCTAACTTAAACCATCACCAACAATGCAGCCCAGGCAGCTCTGCAAAAGGGAACTCATGATTTAGCATATTTGGCCCTTTCTGCACAGAGAAACTGTTGGTTCTGCCTTCACAGGGGCCAGGTTGTAAAACTCCTTCTTGCACTACAAGAGAGCAAACTCGAGCAGAAGTGACAATACATCGAGTGCTGAAAGCAGCAGGAGAAATCCGTCCCTTAAAAGAAAAAACATGCAAGGAAAACAAAAACCCGAACGTGAATAAATGAGGTTTATATTATCTGCCCCGTGAACAGCAGTAAGTTACAGCAGAAGGAGCAAACAGCCATGAGGAGAGGAAGGCTTTCATCTGCTGCTAGGGAAAGTCTAACACAGGACTCCTGTTTCTGCTTGAAGTGTTGTCATTTTTCAGATAATGGGTGAGAAGTAGCTTACTGTATTTTGTTGTTTGGTTGGTTCTTTTTTTTAAAAACAATATCATTTTTTCTTATATAGGCAAGTCCTTAGGCGCACTTGCACTAGCAAAATAATGCTTTTGCTGGTAATCTGTTTTGTTAGAAAACTTCAGTAAACTACATCAGACATAGGACTCTTTTGCCCTGGGCTGCCCAACCCAGGAGGGTTGGGCTGCAGATCAAACCTTTACCAATAAGCCTTTAATAATGCAGAATAGGCTATTGTGCAGATCAGTTGCTTTCCTGAGTTTCACATAGAAAAAGAAAAATGTTTTACAGTTCTTATTGTAGCCTCAGGTATCTAAAATTTTAGTGTCACTACATCTTCTGAAATACAGGGGTCAAACACCTAGCTGGTTAGATGTTGAAAGAGTCTACAGTGATTCCGTACTCAGTGCATATCTCACAAACATGATTGTAATAGGAAAATAGGGAAATACTCTGAAGTGAACGGTTTGCAGGCTGGTTTCATATCTACTTGTCTTTTTTAGTTTGTTGGTAACATTTCCAGCTGATGTGAATAGCCCCCTCTTATCCTAATGATATTAGCTTAGACCTGATGATGATATTTCCAGAGCAAATGTGCATTCCTTCTGCATAAATATTATCATTACATTGTCAAAGCCATTTTGTTACAAAGACGGGAGAGAGACTGTGGTCCAGAGAAGAGACCATCCTTTTGTTTTCCAGGTGGAGTGATGCTAGGTTTATGGAAGCTCTGTCTGGGATCTGCTGGATGTAGAGCAGTGGCCAAGGACTTTCTGTCCCTCAGGTTAGCACGCCTGCGACAGGGCTGGTTGAGCTGGATGTGTGATGACTTCTCACTCATCCTGGTTTAAGTGCAGCCTGCTAACTTAAACCATCACCAACAATGCAGCCCAGGCAGCTCAGCAAAAGGGAACCCATGATTTAGCATATTTGGCCCTTTCTGCACAGAGAAACTGTTGGTTCTGCCTTCACAGGGGCCAGGTTGTAAAACTCCTTCTTGCACTACAAGAGAGCAAACTCGAGCAGAAGTGACAATACATCGAGTGCTGAAAGCAGCAGGAGAAATCCGTCCCTTCCATTGCGGATGCTCAGCCTCCAGGATAGCTGTGAGGCTGACACTAATTTTCAGGCATTGCCAGCTTGGTTTTCTAAGAAGTTGCATGTAACATTGAACCCTCTTCTTAGGTTCAGAGCTGAGAGTCTTCCACTGAAGCATCCCATCCTCCCAAGCAGTTTTGCTCCCCCTTTCTCTCCTGTTGTGTTGGTACTTCAGTCATACCAATAGGTGGTCTCTAAAATCATGGCCCCCTCAAATCAGGGGAGGGTTTCTTTACACAAAAAAGGCTTCTCAGGGTAAGAAAAAAAGTGGATAATCAACAGTCTAGTCTCTCAAAAGACTTTTACCAGAAACCAAATGATCTGATACATACATTAATCCTAATTGTGTGTCACCATCACTTGAAAAGCACCTATAACCTAACTCCGCATATTTCAGCTCTTTTCTGTTCCCTCATCTCCTGAGGATAAATAAGATTTGGCTGCAATTATGTATTAGAGCAAACTGAAAAAAACCCCACCCCATCTTTCTAAGGAAATACATCATTATTGTGTGATGATGGCAGGACTTTTATTATTTAAAAGCAACATCTTTCTGCCTATATTTTTTTGACAATCACATTTTTAAAAACCAAATTAAAACCTGCTTATTTTTCTACATACGGGTATTGTGGAAACTGTCACACCTAATAAGAGCACGAAAAGAAAGATGAAAGCACCATGCTCCTTTCTGAGCAGCTGGGAACGGCACTGAGAAAAGCACAGCAATTGAGATTAAGAGGGAGCCTTCACAGTGCAAGATAACCCAGCTGCTTGGAAAATCAAATCTATTGAACATACAGATTTCATGCAACAAAACAATGCCTTGCTGATAAAGGAAAATAACAATGCTCATGCAGAATTGTATAGTCTTCGATTCAATTTGGAGATAAATGGGCAGTCCTATATTTTTCCTCCTTAGAAAAAGTCAGAGTTAGCTTTCTAATTGTGGCTGTTCATTGCCTCTTTTTGCCAACTCTGAAAGATCAGCTCAGAGATTTTCAATTGATAATAACATACCCCAGAATTTACTGGAAAGGGCACTTGCACGGGGAGCTAGGATGCGCAGGTTTCCTTCCAGGGTCACACGCTGTCTTTAGGTACCTCCTTCAGTTCTCCTTCCCCTCAGTCTTCCTATGCTAAAGAAATATCAAGGCCTTCGTAGAATGTTTTGACATCTCTAGAAGAAGAGTGCGACACCACAACCTCATCATTTCCGTATTCCCAGCTAATTCATGCTAGAAGTCAGGAATAATAGGACTACAGCTACAAAGCTGATCATAAAATGGTTTTCCCTTTGGTGTCAGCTGTGTAGCTCATAAGATGCCACAATTTCCTCTTGAAAACCCTATTTGGGCACAAATGTTTTTAGCTTTTTGATAAAACTGGATATTTTCTGATGGGAAGTGGTATTTGTTAATGATCTTTAAATCTTTAGTTGAAATCTACTTTTCCATTGAAAATTTATTTTATGTGATCATTTTTTTGATCACCTGTGGAACAGCAAGCTGCTCTATTTGGCTTATAAATTTTCATTACCATCCAAATATAATGTTTCATCTACAGTGAATTTTTGGACCAGGTATAAGGTGTTGATCAATCCCACCCATTCTCCATTCTCTCTTTTTCACTCTGGAAACTATGAACACAAAAGCACTTTTCCAACACCAAGAGGCAGCCTTCTTTCCCAGACTCAAGAAATACCTCAAACCCTGGACAGGGAATTATAAAACTCACCTTTTTCTTTACTTCAAGACATTCTGTTTTCAGTAACCTTCTAATAGCCTATGAGTGTGTACAATATCAATTGAGAAAAGCAATGTTTCTTTTAGTAGGATATAAAAGAAATATAATAGTCCTAATTCTCTAAATGAAGTCTTTTTTTTATGTATGAAAAGATGGCTAAAATGTTCCCTTTGACAGACTTTTGTTAGGCATTTGGCATTGTAATAACTAACTGGTTATTCCTGCTCTGTTTTGTTGTCCTGGACACTTTTTTTAATCAATGGCACAATTATTTATCTTTCACTAAATGCCTCTGGTTTCCTCAACAGCCTTTGTAAGAAACTTCATCAAAAGGTTTGCAAAGTCCAAGGAAATCATTGTTGACCAATTTCCTTTCAACCCGTTATTGTATTGGTGCTGAAATAGTTCAATTAGGTTGGGGGAAGGATATCATATTCTTGTTTAAGTTACAAGTAGAGTCCCCTGCAAAAAGCTACTGAAGGTACCACAGCCAGAGTTCCTCCCTGCTCATGCTTAGACCAGCAATAATATATATTACAACTTGTAGCCCTGAAATTACCCTCTTGGGATGAATTCCGAACACCTCGAGTCCTTTCTTGTGAGGATATAATTAACAATGTTTTGATTCTCTATCCCTTCTTCCTGGCAAATCTTGACTCGGCCCTTTACATCTTTGCTTTGGTATCCTCCAGCCCTTGTGAAAACGATGTGAGTTTTGGCCTTAATAACAAGCCATGTAAAATCTACATAATTGACCCCTTTTCTGAAAATATTTCAAAGCTTTCTCTTTAATCTTTGAATATGCATTTGTGGAAGGAATGCCCTCATTTCAGCAGACCCCTGTTGCATACAGAAGCCTTCTTGCAGCCATACAGAAAGAATAACTAGGGAGTTGTAAGAAATGGGGGGTTTTGCCTCCCAGATGCCCTACTTTTCCTTTCTGTGTGATTTTATGCAAAGGAGCTCTATCTCTTTATTGCTGTGCAAGGCATCCGTGGCATTTCTGCACATATGATAATCCACATATCCATGGGATATCGGGGTGACTGGGTCCCACGTTGAGATCCATGGGCCACTGGTGACCTCTGGGCTGGGTTGGGCAGTCCTAAGTTATTTTACAACACCACCTTGAACAGAAACATTTCTATGGCTGTCTGTTGGGACAGAGAGGTACCCCAAGCAAGCGTCAGAGATGAGAGTTGGATACTTCACCTAAAGATCCAGAAGCTGCTCATCAAAAAATGGGAACTGTTAAGGCAATTCTGCCTTTGTTCGAGTCATAAGTTGTGAACGTGATCATTTTCCATTGTATATCATTTGACTAATTTCAGTGCTACCTGGTCAGGTTCAGGGTGAATCTCTCATGACTGTGAGTCCAATTCAAAGTCTGCTGAGTCCATGGCACCTCTCCATTGACCCTGAAGGGACCACAGAGCAGTGCTGGTGTGGACCTGAAACAGTGGGGGAGAGGGTCTTTGGCTTTTTGGTTTTTTATTACTTGTCAACATTACTGGCCTCAATGTGAGCTTTTTTTTTTCTGCAGCCAAAGGCAGAGTTACACTTGTGGGTAGGATCTTGCTGGTCTCTGCGTGTTAGCCAAGTTTTCCCTGCTTTGGTTCTCACGGGGGTTGCTGAGAGCTGCCTAATCACAGGAGGCAGGTTTACCCCCATGTTTTATGCCAGTTAATATTGTTTAAATAGGTCTACAAACACTGCCTCCATGTCCCTTTTCCAGGAATGGTGTCACCATGGGAATCTTGTGCAACTGATTGTGGGAACTGATGGCATGTGCCATTGTGAATAAAAGAGAGAAGATTGCTGCATTGTAAATGGGAAAGAGTGGGTCTGCTGTAGAAATTTAGGCACAGGGCATCCAGGCTGCTTTGTCCAGATATGACTCATGCCTGGTGATCCATCCATAAGCCACATATCCAGAGGGGACTCTGTCAAGCATGGATGGAAAATCACAGTCCTAAGTTTTCACTGCTTGTCTTTCCTAGCTTCTCACAGCTACGCTTCACCAAAACCTTTCCTCTCTTCCCTTTAACATTTCTGTATTATTCAAATGTCAACTTCTTCTCAAGCATTGGACCATGGCTCATTCACCACTTGCTTACACTGCTCTCTTCATTGTCCCCCTTCTTCTATCACTCCACCTAAAACACTTTATTCTTCATTCGTTTACAAAGCCCTCGGGTTCTTACGACTTTGTCTGCCAACAGCGCTGGAAAAAAGGATGCTGAAAACAGACTGTGCTTTCATATCTGTGACTGAAACCTGCCTTACCCAGTTCCAGAAAGGGACTTCCACTTCTCCATCCTTTGGAGCCAGTCAGTCCTTCCACTTGTTAAGAGACAGTTTCTCCAAGTCAATATTGCTCACGTGTTTATTCAAAATCAATACTGCTTATTACAGCTTCTGCAATTGTGTCTCTCTATCGCTGTCACCTAGTTAGCTCACAACCTTCCCGGCAGACTCCCAGATTACTGTGAAGTGTGGGAGATGCAAGATTGAGAAAAAGAGATCATAAAGTCAGACAGAAATAGAGACCTGCTGGCATGGGATGTGACATAAGACAGGTTGCCAAGAATTCCCTCGTCTGCTTCTCATTCCCTCCTCTCAGACACATATGACCAGATGAGAGACACTCATGGTCTTTGAAATCTCTGTGTTGTGCTCAGTTTCTGCTTTCCTTCCTGAAAAACAGAAGTGATAACTCATACCTAGGTTGGGGATCATGGCAAGGATCAGCCAGTGTTCAGAAAAAGGCACCATCTAAACAGTGCATAATATTTTTATACGTTGATGATGCCCCGGCTGAAGCAGATGGCAAGCTCCCATTGGCTTTAATGAGGTCACAAAAAACCTGTTGTGTGCATGCAATATGTAATAGCTCCTCTTGCAGCCCACACACTGTGAGCGTCGCTTTTCCTTTTGTCTCTGCAGACTGAGCAGGCCTCCAGCGACCCCCTGCAGAAACCCAGCCTCCTCCACATGAAGCTGGAGAATAGCGGATGCCAAGTTCACAGCAACGGCAGGGTCTGTGCTGGCACCTCCGCTGGCCCGCCACCTCCTAACCAACCCTGGAAACCCAGCCTCCTCCACATGAAGCTGGAGAAGGGCGGAGGCCAAGTTCACAGCAATGGCAGGGTCTGTGCTGGCACCTCCGCTGGCCCGCCACCTCCTAACCAACCCTGGATGGGAGGTGCACTCAAATGCCACAGCTTGCAGGTGACACGAAACACTCAGGACAACCAACTCCAGAGCCAACCTACAGGAGGATCTTGTGGCACTGAATTCCTGTCCTGGTTTGGGGTGGAGCAGAGCCAACTTCCTGTTCAGGGAGAGAGACTCTTGCTTGGGTGTTCCATCCCATCTGCCATATCAGTATAAAAGCTGAAGGGTCAAAGGGATCAGTTGGCTCCTCTTCAAGGACTCTTCTTCAGTGGCTTGGTTTCTTCAATTCCTGATGTCTGAGGAGGACACTGTCAGCTCATCTACCTTCAGTCCCTATCAGTGAGTCTGGAATCTGGTTCCCATTTTTTACTGAGTCTAGTCTGGAACTTTCCCAGTGCTAGCCAGTGACATCTGCCTGGGAACTTGATAGAGTTTTCCATATATTTTTATATATATATATAGTATCTATTTCATTATTTCCTTTTAAATTTTATTATTAATATTTCATTAGTTTATTTTTTTCCTAAACTCATAAATCTTTCTTCCTCTCCTTAGAGTGAGAGGTCGGGAGAGCATCTCTTGGCTTGTCATTGGCCATCCCAGCCTAAACTGTGAGAGATTTACATAGCATTAAAATGGCAGATGAAATTCGGTGTCAATTAGTGCAAAGAGAGTCATGAAGGGAGGGGGAATAAGCCTACCTATGCATATTTTAAAGTGCTGGTAATAAGTCATGAATGAGATGCTGGAGACACCGTGTTTTTTCTGAGTGGTGATGAGAAAAGCAAAGTGAACATTAGGAAATATAAGGGAAAGAGTTGAGAATAAAGTGCGGACTTCATTATACCACTGCAGAAACCTCTCTGCACCCATATTTTGAAGATTCTGTGTTGTTCTGATGACTTTGTCTTGAAAAGCTGGAGAAGAGTGGGAGAGACGAGAGGCAGAGATGATCAAAGGCATAGAAGGGTTTTCAAAAAACAGAGGAAACTGAACAGAGAACTTTGGGCTTGGAAAAATGATAAAGAGGAGCTAAAGATAAAGGTCTGTAAAATTACAAATAGTGCAGCAAAGAGGAAATAGAAAAATAGTACTGGTTTGTTTCTCACAGGAAATATTAGACATGCAGCGATATCATTGAGCATTAGTTTAAAATGAACTGAAGAGAGCACTTTTCATACAGTTTGTCATTAAACTGGAATTTGTGGCCAAAAGATACTGTGGAGGCCAAGGTGTAAGTGATTCAAAAGGAAGTAGATAATTTTAGAGTGGTTAAGTCCATGTATTCATGGAATACATAAAATGTATTCATTGCTAGGAAGCAGTATGATGCACATCCTTATTCCTCTCTGTAAGCACCCATCTGTGGACATCCTATGCTGGGCTTGATGGCTATTTGCCCCACAGTTGTGGGGTGCCTCATGCACCTGCACACATTACAGACCCTGTCCTGTGGAGGTTGCACAGCTGCAAAGCACAGTTCTGTGATGGCAAAATCTGGCATAAAACAGACAGCCCTTGTGTCACCAACAGAGCTGCAGTTTCCCTACATCAACTGAGGAGTTGGCTCATGGGTGGCCCATGAAATGAAAGTTTTATGAGGAAGTTTCCAGTGAAGACCCCTGCTCCTTGTGTCTGCAAAAGATGGGAATAAATACATATATTCATAACCTTTCAGACTCTGATCCTCATTTTTCCATTGATTACCTTAAAAAACAGGGGCTATTTATACACATTACGGTCTATAACTGTCAACCCTGTGACAAATCACCCACCCGGTGGCTTGTCAATGATGTGGAAAATAGTGGCCACATAAACAGATCAAATGAAGTGGAAGTTAGATGGTACAATGGTGTCAGACCGTGGCCTTTGATCTTTAAAGGCCAGAGGTCAAATCTGCCTGCACCGAGGAGTAAAAATGACTTGGGGAGTTCACCCTGGTGCGTAGGGAGCTATGAAACAGCATCTTTCCTTGGGCGAGGTGCAAAGTTTGTAGAGGTAAAGCCTGGGTAGCACATGAAGTTTTGCACTGGGATTGGAAGAGCTCTGGATAGAGAAAAATAACTCTAGTGGTGTTACCAAACTACTTATCAGGAAGAAGGTAAGTAAGAAATTTAAATATCTGGGAGAAGTCCTAGAGGACTAATAAGAGGTTTGTAGGGAAAAGATGCTCCTGTGTGTGGCATGTTTCAGTTGGGGGACAGTGGGGAGCAGCCCCTATAACTGCAACCAGGAGAGCCTTTTTTGCTGTTGGTGTTGTAGCAGTTTGGTTTTATGCAGTTACTGTGGTGCATTGGACAATGAGCACTCTCAGGCTAAGTCACCTCATGACTACTTCACTTGTGTTTCTCTATATAATGAAATACCCTTGATTACTTGGGGAGAAATAGGTTATTTTCAGACTAACAAAAGAACTGGCTTTTTCATCCCACCCAGGGGACTTTTATTTATTTATATTTATTTATTTTTATTGACTCACTCTGCTTTTCCCATTTGATTTACAATTTGACAATTGCCACTAACTGCATCTTTAACAGTTTCTCCTGGCTGCTTTCAACACATGAAAGCTGAATTCTGGGACAAAAAATACATTAAAAGCCATTGCAATTTTAAAGCCTGGCAGGGTTTTTATGAGGTTGGGGGTTTTTAGTTTGTTTGTTTGTTTGTTTTTTTCCTGCAAACCTACCAGTCCATGACCACAACATTTTCACCTACATCACCTCTTGCATTTGATAAAAATGTGTTTATTTGCATGTTGTGCAGTGTTTGCTTTACAGAGAGGGGAGAAGGCAGGATAGGCAGCACAGCCCTTGTCCACCCCTGCTGCTGCCTGCATGGACAGCAGTGCTGTCATTGCTACCCTGGGACAACACTGAGCATTGGTTGTGTTCTGCACTGGATGAAGCATCAGGGATGCAAAGGGTCTCCGTGTTCCTTGATTTTTTTAACCCCCCAAAGGAGCTCAGAAAACTCTTCACTCTGCCAGAGCGGCCAAAGGAAAAGAAATGTCATTTTTTTGGATTCTAGCCTCCGAGGGGGGTAAAGCACTTGTCCTTCTGCTTGACAGCAGCCCACCTGTTCTGCTACATGAAATGAATAATCAGCTCCATGCAACGTGCACTTGCTGCCCGGCGTTAATTCTCTTGCAGTCACGTGTGCTTAGACTCAGCAGTTGGGTACAGCTGCTGTCTCACCTGGGTTGTCATCACCGCTTGTCAGGTAGGAAGTTCATGGCCTCTCATGACGGCCCAGAAGCCCCCAGCAAACTGTTTTTTCAGCGATGGTGAAGTTGATCTGCAGTGCCAAAACAGAGCAGCGTTAAGCCATCTGGCTCTACAGATGCAGTGGGGCAGAAAGGAGTCCCTCGGGGCACCAAGGGACCTTGCAGTGTATCTGTGGGAGGGACCTGCCTTTCTCGTGGGACCCTGACTGACCTCTGAGACCCTCATGCCCATGACCACCAGTGGTAGGAAGAGGTGCTCCCCTACCTCCCTCCACATGAAAGCGGGACAAAGCAATGTCACAGATCACAGCTCTTGGCAGAAACTCCAACACAGTAGGGCAAAGGGACAGGTCCCCAAACTTTCTTTTCCCCTTATTCCATCTAAAAAAGGGAACAGTCATCATTTAGCTCTGAAAAAAAACTAATGTACTCTGGAAGGATTTCAGGTGTCCAAGACACAGCTTTCCCAAGCTGAAGGTATGAGTTAGGCTTAATCTGAGTAAAAATAGTCATTAAGGGAAGGATTTCTCTCATCGGAACTCAGACATGTCAAAATCAGATGACTAATTTTAAGTTAGTCACCCCACTCTATTCTTCCTCCTAGCTACAGGTGTCCAGAGGCCACTCATCTGATCTTAGATGCCAATTTTAGGATGAGGTGAACCACCTGTTGGAGTCACCTACTACTTTTCATTGACTGTAGGGAGACAGTAAGGAAAACAGCCCAGAATTAGATGTCTAATTTTTAGGTGTCCTAAACTAGGTCAGAGAAGTCACCTCCTGCCCTTATGGGCAAGGCTGAACTGCTTGGGTCAACGCTCAAGGGATGTGAGCACAACTGAAGTAGATGGTAACAACAGGTGGCTGGATGAAGGGAGGGATAAGAGTGTCCTGTGCCCTGAATGAGATGAAGGGGAGCCAAACCTGAACGAGCTGTGGTGATGGATCCAGGCTATGTAATCAAATATGTTACATATGATATATAATCAAATGGGGTGCACAAGTTTGGAGATTTATCCAATGAAAGCAATCTCAGGATGATAGAGCACAGAGAGTGGCTAATGAATCAGAAGAGGATAACCTAAATATAGGGTCATGATCTCTTTTTTCTTTTCACCTGTTCTTACTAGCTTTGCACCTGTGACGTCTGCTTTGGGTTATGTAAATAAATGGCTTTAACTATTTGCAGATTAACAAACAGTGTGTTTAAGGTATTTTAGGGAAAATGGGTAAACATGAAGGATTTCATTGTGGTGGGGGAGCAAAATGATATTCTGGGTCCGGATTGAGGCATGACTAGCTTTGCCTTTAGCATATTGTGGTTTATATGTAAAATAAATATATATATATTAACCTCATGACCAGCACCTGGGTGACTAGCCAGGGTAAGTATAGGAAGAGCAGTGTCTTCCAGTGATCACTGTCAGCCTGGCAAGCTTTCCAGCACGTGAGACAAGTAGGAGACCAACCTTAACATCCACTGTCGACTGCCACGGCCGTGGAGCAAGTGGCTACATGATGAGATGAAGCCAACCGAGGCTCACGGGACTACATCCGTCTGTGCTTTCCCAATCAATTGCTTCAGTGAGATTATTGCAAACATGATGGATCGGATCACTTAATCCGGTCAGACGGCAGCTCAAGCGGATGGGTAAATAAGGGGAGCCAGGAGTCTGATGGCCTCTGCTGACCCGGAGCAGCACCGGTCAGGAGGGCAGCTTTCGATGCTGGTCTTGACCTGCTTCTCGGGGTTGACATTGCTAACAAAATACATGCAAGTGACACAAGAGGTGTGGAATTTCAGGCAAAATATTTGCCGTCAGAAGACCAAAAGGTGGAAAAGGCAACGGTGGCTGTTTGTTCCTTACCTTGTGCACCTTTAGGAACAAGTAAAACGTTTCCCATTCGCAAAACCAACAAAGAGAAAGAAAGATGAGGCTCGACAGCCCGTGTAACTACTCCTGTGCAAGGCAGAGGACAGTGCTTTGAATTCAGGGCAAATTGATATATATGGGAGGCAATGGTAGATTTTGGAGGGCAAAGCAGCACAGCTGAGCTACATTTAATGAGGGTGCTCTGACACCACCAGATCGGCACAACAGGCAGTCCCTTGTGAGCAAAATGCAGTCGTTCCTGCCTTGTGTTATTTGGTATTAATCAGCACAGTGCCTTAATTAAAATTTAACACCTGAATTAGAAAGATTTTGATCATTAATGACTGCATGCAATGCTGCACTCAGCGTGAACCATCAGATAAGCATTTTCATTTTGTATATGCAAATCCTGCAGCTGGAAAAGGCAACATTTGGGATGTTTTCTTAAAAAATTGAAATAATTCCACTCCTTACCCTTGGTAACAGAAACAAAAAGTGCTGCATTTTATCCCCCAAAAAAAAAAAAAAAAAAAAGAGAAAGATGCTCACACGATCACGAGTATGTTAATATAATATATGCAATTCATTATGGTCTGATCAATGATTAGATGTGGCGTTCGACTCTGCCCTCTTACAAAGTTTTATTAGATGGGAAAATTAGTGCTTGGGCTGGCAAACGGGGGAGGGTTGAGATCTAGAGCCCTGTATCTTTACACTGAGTAAGCAGACATCAAAGGGCTTCTCAAGTAGGCTGTGGGTGAGGATTTTGTTTTGGGAGGGTGAGAACAAATCTTCCTTCAAAAGTCAAAAAATGCAGAGGAAGAATATGCATTTCGCTGACACCAAGCATTTTACTGCCGCAGCCAGAAAATACAACCAGAACCAAAAAAAAAAAAAAAGAAATATCAGAAATGAGTTGCAGAAGTCCATTCTCATTGAATAATCATCACATACATGGGCATGTAAATATGCAAATATACATTCAAATATATTTAGCTTACAGATGTTTTGAAAACTTTTAAAATAAATAACAGGTTTTTATAGTCTGGCAAACCCAGCATTTTGAGGTAATTAAGCCTGATAGCTTTCAGAGCAGCCTGTTAATAGACTTTTGTTGTTTATCAGGGGTCATTTAACATTCACAGTGCACAAAACATTCCCCCAAATCATCAAGCCACTTTCCATGAACAAGACTGCTTAAATAGATGATGTGGTGGGTCTGCACTGGACCTCTCCTTGGCTCACAATGCCTGATACCAACTGCTCTATTTACCCAGCAGTTTCCACTCTGAATATGAGCACAGCACCTCAGTACAGGTGCCTCAAGTTCTTGCCCTTAAAGCTGCTTATGTGGGGATTTTTCATCTCTGAGGTCTTCAAAACTCGCTCAAGGCTGTGGTCCCACCTCCTTAGAGTAGGGACCATGACTGCGGTGTCATTGGGTAATATGGAAAAAAACCACCCAGGGACCCAGGGTCACTTCTAATGTCATGAAACAAAACCTGGGATCTTCCTTTGTTCCTTCAACCCCTTGCTGTAAGGTTTGCCTCCAAGTCAGTCCTAAGGAGCAATCCCATCCCTCCATTCAGGGTCTGAAGGAAGAACCAGCAACCCATTGGGTCCCTGCTGACCACATCTAAGGCCTATGGACCTCAGAGGCCACCCTCAGAAGATTTGCAAGAGCAAAAGATTGACCTCTGATGGAGCAGAAACTGCTCTAAACATGAGGGTTTGCAAAATGTCCTGGTCTTCAGGGTGGTGACGGGCAGAGCTGTGCTCAGACCCAGGAGGATGACACGCTGAGGGAGAGCTGTACTTTGTGGCTTCTCAAGGGCTGTCGTTCCCAAGAGCAGCCAGACTGGAGGAAACAGGAATTAGCTATTTTCTGCAATTATTTCTTCACAATGTATGTATTGTAGGAGAGGGCGTGAAGATGTGCGTTTCCATGAAGACCCTTTCTTGTGAATAGGAAATCAGCAGCAATTAAATAACTCCAGAGTGTTTCTTGGAGAGGAAATCCAAATCAGACAATGATAGAAATATGAGCACAACAACTTGCTTCCTCTCCCACAACTGCAGCTTTTCTCTAATGATCTGGCAATGCTGGCTGCTAAGTCATGTATGAACTTCAGTGGGTTTTGTCTGAAAATCACACAAAATTCTGGCTGTTTTCTGAAATCAACTCTCGTCTCAAGTACCTTAATTTATCAGCTCTACTCTGCTCTATAGCTTGATTGCGTTTGTCAAGTGGAGAGCAAAAGTGTCAGAGGAACACTGGAAAAAAAACATAGATAATGCTTGACTCTAAGGGAGGGCAGTAGTGAGTAGGAGATACAGAAGAACGAGACTAAACTAAAATAATTTCCTACTATTTGAGAACTGCCAGCTTCCATCATTGTACTGTAAATCTTACAGCGTGTCTTTTTTCTTTTTTTTTTTTTTTTTTTTCTGAAATCCCACAAGAATACAAGGCTCTCTTTTATAGACATAAATGTCTTGTTGTTGCAAGGAAGACAATAAGAATAACTGCACGAATCTGAAGCTCAAGCAAATAGAAGGCAGCAAACAAACAGACCTAACCCTCTCCAAACTGATTTCGTACCCACTATCCTCCTCCCTCAGGAGATATATATGGAGTTTGGCAGCTTGAAGTACGAGATAGCAAAATTAAAATGGTAGCTTGGAACTCTGTGGAAAGATGAGATTTATGGCAAATTAAACTTTCTGAGCATTTTTGCATAGACATTTGAGAAAGTTTGAGAATGTTTATTTAGTTTGGTTAAAATGCCAAAGTCTGAAAGCCAAACCAACTGATGAAAGATATTCAGCTTTAAAGTATGCAAACCCCAAACCGAGGAAACATAATCATGTTTTATTTAAAAACACACACATGCACGCTCTCTGGAGAATAATATAAGCTGAGTGAAAATCACTTACTCTCGCTACAACAAAGACTGAACTCATGGACTTGATAACGCAGTTGCCGATCCCTCATTCTCCTAGAAGACCATCTGCTCTTGCATCTCGGCTTGGATGCTTGCAGACACATTTTTAGCATTTTTTAACATGTACATCTCCTGGTACTTCCCTTACACACCACTCGGAAACCCAGAGTCCCAGAACGGCTGTATTTCTCTCTCTTAAAGGACAGGTAGCAATTAAAGTGTCATTAAGCTTCAGAGTTAAAATCCTCTTGAGTTAAAGGGGTCAGACTGCCTCTTCCACGATACTGCTTCTCTCTAGATGCAGCGACATGCAAGATCAAACCTCACCCAGAAGGTTTTCTTCATAAGGAGACAGAGATGACATCTTTTAAAGAAAGATAATTCTGAGAGGACTGATGAGGTCACTAAAGAAATACTGACACAGCGCATTAGCAAGGGCCAGCTGGATCTGACCTCTGCCTGTACTGTTGAATATTGTGGGATTGCTTTTAATATCGACTGTTCTTCAGGGAGCAGGAGGTCACGAGCTACATTTTTCATACGGTGTGTGAGTGGTTTGCAGATGACTGATGCCTGCTGATCTTTGGGGCTGCATGGATCACTTGCAGTGAGAGGCACCGTGTGTGATCAAAAATAACTCTTGGATAACTCAGGATTGCTATGGGGCAAAAGGTTATTAAACCTGACTGAGTTCATACTGAGATGGTGTAGGGGCATTCACATGTTCTGTTAAGGCAACTGATGCTGCTGGGTAGGGTCCAACAATGGCAGGAGCATCTTAAAATTGCTCAGATTACATCTCTGAGAGTGCATCTACCTTCAAATTAGCAAAGCATCCATGAGATAATCAGTCTTCTCCTTTTCTTTTGAAAATCACTGAATAACTCTGATCTGGAAAATCACTGCCAAACTCTGAATGTCCACTTCATATGAATATTAGCTTGAACCAGTGTTGCATCTTGTAGGGTTTACCTTGCAAATCCTATAAAAATCTTTAATGTCCACGCCTCTGCAAAACACTGACAAAGTTCCATTCATATTTACAGCATGATGAGTGGAAGCAACATATTTGCAAACTAGATTACCACAAACCTATTTCCTCCAGCCAGTAAATTTGACTCAGGAAAGCAAAAAGCCTAAGAAATCTCTCAAAATTATACCTCTCAAAGGACCATAATGGCTACTGAAAATTGTATGGTGGTGCTAAGACCTATATCAACATCTGGTGTGGATGTAGAAAGGATGATCCTCCATGCGCAGGTCAGCTGAAGTTTCCCAGCAGCCTGAAGGTGTTGCCAACAAGTCATGTCATCCTGGGTGACTTTGATCTTTATCAGTCCAGATGAACTTTATCCTCTTTTATGCCCCTTGGCTGACTACTCGGCCAATGTCACAGCCAGAGCAGAGGATGGAGCCCATGACCAATAAGGACAATTGACCAAGGTGGTTTCTCCTACCTTTGGTTTGACTCTTCCCTTCCCTAGCTCATCCTGGGCTGTTTCTAAATACTTGAGTAACTTCATTCTCAGTGAGATTTGTGGGACAACCCCTGTTATCAGTGGCACCTTGGTCTGGCAACTCCCATCTGTGAAGCCATGAACCACCCAACTCGTGACAGATCCTGAGGAGGAAACAGCAGCCTCTCTAACCAGCCCGAGGACCAGCAACACAGGTATTGCCAAATGAAAGGAACATAACCCTTGCAGCTCTGCTACAAAACACAAGCGTGGAGCCAGCTCCCTCTGCCCAGATGAAGCACTGCACCTTGCCAACAAGAAGTGTGTGTAAAGTTGTGTTTTGTTTTACATGAGGAAAACCCTTCTGGAGTTAATCTTCTGTTTGTTTCCACTTAACATTGTGTCATTCACCTCACAGAGTGGTCTCAGAGCACATGACATGGATTCCTTCCAGGTAAACCTCAACTGAGAGATGTTGCAGAGTTATTGCAGGAACACACCTCATGTGCTCCAAACATTGCTGGACCAGATGGTTCACGGGACATGGCTAGCATAGTTCTGCAGTAAATGCCTTGAAATTACTCTGGTGTATAAGAAGGGTCCTCAGCACCATCTATTTCACTTATAGACCTACTGTTGTTGAGTCACACCACTTGCTAAAGACACATGGCCAAAGGCTTCAAATGGTGTGACACTACCAAAAAAGGCTTTCTTTGTATGACAGGGTGATGGTCTGATTACAAGACAATTTTCCCCTTGTACAAAGAAGAGGATCCCAGCTCTTCCAAGTCAAAACACAAATGCAATAATATAAGAGAAGAGTTCTGTACTAGCTCATCCTAAGTGGCACATGAGAGATGCTCATGAGCTTAGCGTGGCAATGACCTCTGGTTCATATGCTGGCAAATGCTAAACCATTTGTTACTGCATCTTCTCAGCTCATTTTTACCCCATTTATCACAAAGTGGTGCACAACTGCCCCCTATTTTTGTTTTATACAACATTTGAAGTTGTCAAGGACTTTCCAAAGGTCACATTAGACAATCAGGTCTGGATGTCAACAGATTGAAGTGCTCTTGACTGATGAACATGATAGAAAATGTTGGTTTCTGTAACTGAAGAACATCTTTTTTTAAAACCTGAGCTCTGGGAGACATGGGGTTAAAGTTCCCGACCTTTGTTCTTGAGGAATAAGCCTTCAAATGTGAATTTCCGAAAAGCAGAGGAAAGGATAAAATGAAAAAAAAAAAGAGAATAAATGCAACAAAACACCACGTTTTTGCTAATTTTGCTATAATTTTTAAGCTGATACCATTAGGGGAGGAAAATGACTCACGATTTTGAGTGTATGGATCTGGCACTCCAGATTATAGCATAGAATTTAAATCAGCCCTTTCTCGTATGATGGTTCATCTGTCTGCAAGTGGAAGCACAGTTAATGTACATGCAGTGTTAGACTCTGTGTGACACTTGGTAGAAACACGACTTGAACGCAATTGAGACCCGCAGTAAAATAAGAAAGGGGAAGATCAGGTGGAAAAATTCAATTTCACTCTGTCCGTGGTTCAGATCTGACCCGAGGTGTCAAACAGGCTGCATAACAAAACCCACAACAATTCAACAGACCCTCTATAGCCAGAAGGGGCCCATGGTGGAAAGAGATTGAAAAATTAATTCCATCCACCTCTAAGAAAGAGGCAAATGTCACTGGGTTAGGAATAACAGAGAAAGGGTCATTACTGGGGTCTCTCTGTACACGGTCTAACCTGTGCACATTAGGAGGAGAATCACAGATAGAGATGCAGAAAGACCTTTCTTCTTCTCTGAGTAAGAATATATTTTCTAAACAAATGCACGGCTCCTTGCATATACTGCCTAATTTAGATCCCATCTATTTTCTTATCACAAATCCCTGCTTTCTTGTGGCTTTTAATGGTGCCTTATGCAAACTGCTTGGACGCCCTCTCCCAGGCTGAGTGGCTGTGGCAGGTTGGTTGGCTCCGTGAGCCCAAGAACTGGGAAACAGGAGACGTACTTGTGTGGGGAGAGCATAACCCACGTCAGATTTCAGAGTGTCTTCGAGCAGATAGTTATTGGCAACCACAGCTCAGCTTTGCATGTCCAGGAATGTTGTACCCATGTCCAAAGCATAGCCTCATTCAGGGACCCCCAAAGAGCAAACCACCAGGAGGAAAACCAAGCATTAAATGCAGAGAAAGGAGGTTGAGCCAGCTTCCCCGCCAGCCCACCACAGGCACCCAGTTACAGCAGCTTGTATCTCCCTCAGGAGACATCCAAAGGCACCTACCTCTCTCTGCCGATCGTGCAGGGATTTTCAGCCTTCCTTCCCAGGGCTGGGTTGCTAGGCACTTAAATTATAGATACAAATTGGGAGCGCAAATTAGGCAGGCTCAATCCCACACCTGGTACTTATATATTATGAAACAGCCTTTCATTACACAATCACATATTTTTTTTTGTTTGTTTGGGTTTTCTGTACCACCCCCCAGAGGAATTTTGCTTCATTTAGAATGCAGAAGGATGAATTGTGGCTGAGTAACTTAGGAGGGTGATGCCCATAAACCTGCTGAGTCTGGGAAGCATGCAAAGAAAAGTATGGGAAGAAAAAAAGTGGCTTAGGCTTAACACAAGTGTAGGCAGTTGTACAGAGATCTGAACAAGAGTTCCTGTCTTACATGAGTTCAAAATTTGGATTTTTTTTCCCATCCCATGCAAGAAATGGTGAGACAAATTCCTGAAAAGCGCTGCTGTCTGGTGATTCAAACACTCCTTCCTTCCCCCAGACACAGCAATCACTGTTTCAGTATAAGGTTGGATTTTAACTTCACTAGAAATGAAGAAAAATTTCCAAGCAAATAAATCAGTTCAAAATGGAAAAGAAACTGTTCATCAGAAAATTTCACAAATAGCTATTTTCTTTATATATAATTTATATATAATATAATCTATATAATTTACAGCTTCTTTCTTCTTTTTTTTTTTTTTTCCAAATGTGGAAATCTGTTAACATCATCCTTTTCCTACAAAAATATCCTTTTTAGTTAATCAGCATTTTCCTTGCTATGACACAACTCCTCATGGCTGGTAAGTGTTCCTGATAAAGTCTTGTTGAACATTGTGGGGTAGACCTGGACTCTGCCCCTTTCTCTGCCACTGGTTTCTTGCATGTCACCAGGCACCTCCCTTAATCTGCAGCTCCCACAGAGCCTGTGCTTTCCTCCTTCTCCAGGCTGAAATCAAGAATAAATCCTGGAATTTGATCTGACACAATACTGATTACTGAAATCTGTCTTAGTGGTGCTTCAGGTATATATTGTGTTGTACAATGCTTTGAAAAATCAAGTTCTAGGTGTTTCCAATAATGTAGCTAAATTGAGTGGACATTTTTGACCTTAAACTCTCTTGTACTGCAGACCCTCATCTGTAAAATGATGGTTATAGCATCTTCCCTTCTCATAGAGGTGTTTGTAAAATTGACATTGTGAAGGTCTCTGATAATATATAGTAGGGAGTACATTAAAAGCACCCATGAGGCAATTCTGCCTTCAAAGCAGCATTTCTGCAATACTCAGTAATGCATGCAGCACTTTATACATGGGTTTTTTTGGTTGCAATTCATATTTGATTTTTTGGTGTCAGTCAAACAACAAAGTATAAAAGTTTTTCTAAGTGACATTTTTCTGTATTCAAATGAGAACCAAACTAACAAGGAAATTACACGATCCTAATTACTCTTTGTGCATACAAATCAGCTGTGAAATAATTTGAAACTCTTGTGTGTTTGGGATCTTTATCAATGAGGCAGAATAATTATCAACAAACCTCCATTAAGACTCACTTTAAAAAGAACTCGTTATTAAATATGAACACAATTCTGCACTTCAAAGTCAAAATGACTCCCCAGTGGACTCGGCAGATATCAAGGCTTAAATGCGTCAATGTGCATATCTCAAAAAAAAAAATTAAATTATAATTATTTTGTGTTTAAAATAGGAATTCCCTCCTTTACCTTTTATTGGGGCAAGAGATTGTTGTGACCTAGAAACGAAGTTAAGCTTGGTCAAACGCAACATGGTAGTCAAATAGCCAGTCTAAATGTAATGTCAATAAGCATAAAACAAGCATTGATACAATTCTCAATAATGCAGAATCTCAATAAGCGTGGAATATTTTATCTTCCCAAGTAGCAAACCGTGTATAGATCAAGCGATAAAAGACATCAATTTCTCTCTTCGATCTGCTCCAGTGAACACCAATAATAGATCTTGCAAGACAGGCTGAAAAAAGTCTATTACTGAACATCAGCAACGAAATGTTAAATTAAAAGTTCCCATAAACAGATCCAGAAGATAAATAATGACCTCCTGCACAGCTCTTTTCAACAGACAACATCACCACACTCTTCAAAGAAGGTAAATAACCTTCTCCTGATTTTACGCTTGATGAAACAAGTGCTTGGGGATGAAGCCACCTGCCCTAGCTTGGTCTGAGGGATCCCTTGCTGCCGTATGTCCCCATTCGCATGTGCTGGCCATGACCCACCTTCTGGAGTGACCCATGGTGCTCCCCACATTTACCTCCTGCACTACAGTTGCCCATCAGCTCTGGGAGGCATCGCAAGACCAGCTCCCACAGACTATCTATGGGCTATGGGGATGTCCCACCCACGTCCCTCAGTCCCCACAGGCAAGCTGTCCCCATGCCACGCTCGCAGCCGCCACAGCATGGCCGGGGTCGGCAGAGGACTTTGCAAGTGAGAGCTTTACTGCCCTGGGAAAGCAACACTGCAGGTGCAGGACATGCAGGCAGGACCTGGGTGTTCTCCTGGCGCTGGGAAAGTGTGTGCCCAGCTCCCTCCAGGGCTCTTCCTGTGATGGTTAAAAGCATCCTCCCTGCACACCCTCCACCATCCAAAAGCAGAGGATGAGCAGGTGGGGAAAATGGGGGTTCATAGGCAGACACGTGCATGCAGAGCCCTGCGACATCCCTGGGATAACAAGCAAGGTTTGGGGACAATAACGTTTGCTCCTGTGAGGTTATAGGATTTATCACTGGGTGGGGAGGAGGCAGCCCCCTTTCAGGACGGAGCTCACATTTATAGGGTGCAGAGAAAGGTGGCTTAGAAAAAAGTGTTTAACCCTTCCACTGGACTTGTCCCCCACATCAGTGTCGCCTTTCTCCTCTCTGGAGCAGTTTCATCTACACCCTAAGGAAAACCTGGGATGAATTTGGCACCCTTTGCAAACATGCTGTGTGTGTAGGAATCAGTGCTGCACAGCACACCTGTGGGCTCCCCAGCAAACCCAGGTAAATGCATTACAGAATCATAGAATCATAGAATCGTCCAGGCTGGAAGGTACCTCCAAAGGTCATCTAGTCCGACCTCCCCGCAGTCAGCAGGGACACCCCCAACTAGAGCAGGTTGCCCAGGGCTTCACTGAGCCTAACCTTGAATATCTCCAGGGAAGGGGCCTCAACAACCTCCCTGGGCAACCTGTCTTATTATGCCCTTCCCTGTGCCTCAACCATCCCCTGCTCTCACTTGCCAAGGGGAGTTTGAGCTAAGCCTCTGTTTTTTTAGAGGATGGATGTCTGCTCCAGCTCCCAGCTGGGCAGAGTGTCCCCAAACACACCGTGGGGTGTTTTCAGAGGCTGAGCAGCACGGGTGGCTGCAAACAGAGTTTCTCACCAGAACCGGTTGGATGTTAGAAGGAAGATTATGGCACCTGATCTCTTTTTCTGTGAGATTATTGCTCGGCTCTGACAATAAAATCGCTCCCGATTGCCCACAGTGGAGTTGTTCTTACACAAAACATCGCTCTCACGCTTTCTATAGAAAAGAACATGAATAACTATTGTAAAGGGGGAAAATGGAAGCGGTTATAAATGGGTATTTGAAATCAAATACAGGTGCACGTTAACATTTCCTCCGAGACAAACTCCACCTCATATTCCCCAGTCATCCCTTTGTGTTCACTTGAAGGGATGGGGGAAGGACAGGACACATTGCCTAAAGCCACCAGGGCCAGGATGTCACTACAGCTACAGCCTCTTTATTCAAGGCTGGTCCTGTTCTTCTCTTTAGATCCCACTATCATCCACCAGCGTGGAGAGAAACTTACTGTGTAGACACACTCCATGGCCTTGCACAGCACCGACAGCTCTGCCCCTACCTGTAAACCCCACTCTGGTGGCACGTGCCAGATCCCCAACCAACTCAATGGGCAACAGCAACTCAAAGTTCCCCTAAACCAGCCCCATGTCCTGGACACCCTCTCCCAATGCAAGGATGCTGGGTCTCCTGAGGACACGGATACTGGCTCAGCCTCTCCTGGCTGCCCTGTCCTGCTGCAACACTCGCTGACCCGACACAGGGTTTCCCTCAAAGCTTAGTCCACATATAATCATGAAACACCCCCACAGTTAAGCTCTGAAGACTTGGAGGCATCTTAACACTCCTATTGCAAAGGTCTCACTGCTTTGGCAGTTGCAGCACCTACATTTTAAGTGCTTAATTTCATTACTGAACCTAGCCCGAGGGTCTTCTCTTCTGTGTTCTCTGCCTTGCAAGAATTGATCTGAGATCTACCTTCCTATCTTCTAGTAAATGTAATTGAGATTTGAAACAACCGGGTTTAACCTATTTAGAAGCATTAATGTTCTGTGAGGATGGAAGCTCCATTACTTTAACATCGCACCGCTGAAATTCCCTTGTAGCTGTTTATTGACCTATAAAGATGTGACATAAATGCAGCCCTGACATGAAGAAAATGGTGAGGCAGGTATGACATTTCTCCCTGAGGCAGCTACTCCAGCTTCAATTATCTTATCTGCAGGAAAAGTGGCTACAGAAACCTAATCACTGTGTAATTTACTTATAGTCGGCCAAAACCAGACCGCTCAGCAACTGTACTTGGCTCTGTCCCTGAACACCCCTCACTGAGGGCTGGAAGTGATTATCAGGTGTGCTAACAACCATTGCACAACTAAGAAGGGAATAATTGGGTTGCACAGTTGTTTCTGACAAGTTGGCATAATTTTCTAACCAAGAAACTCTGCTACAAAACAGAACGTTTGGGAAAAAAACCCACCTCATCATCACCAAAAAAACCACTGTCCGTAAAAGGTCAGTAATGTTTCTTTTGGTCCTGAATTAACCAGTAATCTAATATACCCTACGAGCCCTGACATGAACGCAGAGATTATATTGATTAGCCAAATTGGAAAGGGTAATAGGAAGAGGGGAATTAACATTCAGGCAGTACTTAAAGCAAAGAGCTGCAGGAGAAAGTCAAGACACAGAGACACACTCCCTCCCCCTTACATATCCCTCTTCTAATTACATTTAGCTAATCCGTTCAATTAACATTGATGAATTTTATGATGAAAAGCATAATGAATCCATTAAACACAAAACAAGTATTGGCATAAACCCTTTTCACCCCAGGAAGTGAATTATATCAGAAGAGCTACAGTAATTTACTAATAAAGTGATCTAATGATGAAAAGAAGCCATTCATTTTGTGGCCAGTTAGGATTCAGGCTGGTGGAGGCTGGATCCTCCAGATCTGATGCCGATGCTGAGGGACGTGCTCCTCTCCCAGGCTGCAGCAATTGGCAGCAGAATGGGGCCAACGCGGTACGTCACTCGCTGCTGCCTAATAATAATGTTACACCGACACTGTCAGTATTTTTCATCCCCCTGCTCCTGCTAGACTCTTCTATAAAAAGCCAATTTGTTAAGCAGTTAGTCACTGCTTTATAATTCATAGAGTCTCCCAAAAGTTTTAATGAGAAACCACGAGAGCAGTAAGAGGGGAGTAGGGGCTGAGACGACTATTTATAAGCCAGCAAATACCCTGCTATAACAGTCTCCTCTCGCGACGTTTGCGTTACATTTCTATCATGTGCATGCTAAATTTATATGTCATGCATTCCCTTAACAAGACTATTCATACAACTATGATAAATAGGGCCATAATCTGCTGCGATTTCAACCCTTCTGTATGCCAGCAGAAGTCTCTTAGCAACGGTTGTTAGGGGCAACACCAGCATCCAGCATCTTTCCTCGAATTCAGTGGCAACCGAGCTTCCACTGGCTTACGGTGGAGGCTCCAGCTATACCTCAGAGAAAACGGAGCCTCCCTTCCCCCTTCCACAAATCCACGCTACCGAGAGAGACTCACCGCACTGTGCGTAAGGCTCAGCAATTATTAAAAATTATCAATTTAGCACAATCCAAGCGGCCATTCTGGACGTGATGTGTATTCCGTCTCCTGTCGCGCTAGGGGGCTATTAGCTTGTTTTGCAAGATCACAACAGCCTTGTCCTCTCCCCAGCCTGCTTAAAATTCACATCATTGTCTTTAAACCGGGCTGGGGAACCTCTGTAATGTGGTACAAAGAAATCCCTTTACTAGTCCCCTGTTGAGATGTGTCACCGATGCACTTCCAGAGCCCTGGTGCAATGTGTATGCCTGTAAAGTACAGCCATGATCTTAATGCTCCTTTAATTTTTTATTCCCACTGTAGCCTAATGCCACCTAGTTGCTGAGCATCCCCCACAAGAGGAGTTGCTACAGTTCATCTGTTTTTACAGGATGCCATATTTTTTTTTTCCAGTGGGAACACAATCAGTTGTTCTGAACCAGGACTCTCCAGATCTTGGCACAATGCTGAAGGATATTCTGGATTAAAGAAGAAGAAGAAAAAAAATATCTGGTAAAATCCAACCAAAATGTGATGGGGGTCCTATGCTAATCAAACCAATGTGTGTCTTGAACAATGCCAGCTTTAATGATGACATCTGTGACATGGTCTGGGAAGGGTATTGGGCTGCCTCTTCCCTGGGGAATATATGAATATTTCATCTCAAATCAATTACTGAGTTGCTATTCCCACTGCTCTCCTTAGGTCTGTCAGCCAACTCCCTCTAAAACCCCTGTTCTGAGGCAGTTGACATCTCAGCCTTTCAAAATAATCCCAACCCCCCCCCACAAAACCCCCTCTGATCTGAAATTTGGCACCAAAACGGGCTTACCCTGAACTCACGTCATAATGTTTTGATGAATGGCAAACTTTTCTTTCAAAAAAAATCCCTGAAATTTTCACATACTTTTTCCCTCATTTGCATTTAAATTACTTCATTAGGTGGCATGCTGTTTTCCTAGTGTTGTATTTGTCTTCTAGGAACAATTTCTTCCTTCTCTCTTTTAAACTTGCAAATTTTACAAATTTAACCCAAGCCCCACATTGGAGCAAGATTTAGATTCAAACCAAAAAGAGCAAGACTTGTCAAAGTTGTGGGTGACACTCTCTTCATTGTAAGCAGTTGCACAGCTGTCAGATCAGTACAGCAGATGAAATATTATTTGCCATAATACTTTGGCATTGCCGGTTGATTTATGGATCTTATGTCAGACCTAAATTTGAATTTCCTTGTTTATCCTAGAGTTGAATCATGATTGTCTTGTTGCTCCCTCCCACAAGAGCTAGGCAGGTATTTCAAGTTTATATTTGCCCGACAAGGAATTATTCTGCGCTGCTTGGAATTAACATCAGTTCCTCAACCTCAGTTGATTAAGTACCCTTCTGTATCTCCCAGCCTTCAGTCCTGATCAGATCTTCCGGATACTGCAATGAGCCTAAAATCCCCTTTTCAAGCTTTCAGAGACTTTTAGGCAGGAATTTTCTCAACTATAATATAGATGTTATAAATTACCTCTGAGCCAGCCGCTCAACTCTTTCTCAGAGTCAATGGAAGGAATGAGACCCAGCAACTCATCCTTGGTAAAGGGAGATGATGGAGCCTTTTGACATCAAGGAGTCAAAATTTAGACAAAACTCTCCACCTTTTCCGCTGAGTGGAAAAGCAGGACTATGAAGTAGAAGATAAAAAATTAAATCTCAGCTTTACTGTGACCTTATACAAGCAATTTAGGGTTAGCAGCAGCCCTTCCCATTTGGATAGTGGGAAAGTCCTTTTCTCACAGTGTTTGTCTTGCCTTTAGGAATCCTAGCTCTTTCGGGAAGGGACTGTGCCTTGGATGTCTTTATGTAGCCCTCAGCCCCATATAGATTTTCCCTGGAAAGGATTCCTGCACGCTGCTGTGACAGCATGCTCAGCTCAGCCCCTTTCAGTAACACAGACCTCTGTTCTAAGGAGTGTGAGGAATTACCCCAGAAAAAATGTCTTGCTTCAGCGGGATACCAAAAAACATCAAAGTGGGGAGATGACGGGAGCAGCAGAAGCAACGTATTAATCCCTTTTCCCCAGAACACCATGAGCAACTGAAGGGAGCAGGGAAAGGCACAGTCTTCGCTTCTGAGAGGTCAGAGTTGCCTGGTTGTTCATAGAGAGATCACAGATTTGTTCAGCCTTAATTGCAAAGCAATTCAAGTCCTGGGGAAAGAACGGAATAGAAAGAAGGAAAAAAAAAATCAAGAAGGGAGAGAAGAGGGACACAAAAAAAAAAAATAGTAGGATGAATAAAGACTATAGTTCATGAAAAAATATCTCTTATCAACACAATGACACGATGGAAGCCAGATATAATAATGGGAAAGGAGCCCAGGGCTGATAGAGTCATTTAATCAGCTTCATAAAGAGATGCACTGTCTCAGCTGGATGAGGCTGCTTCACCCAGCGCAGCAGTCACAGAACCTTGTCTCTAGATGCCAAGAGAGCCCTCAGGTTTTGTTGTTTGTTTATTTGTTTCTTTATTTATTTTTTAATTACAGTTGGAAATTTAGCACAACTACAGATTGAATTAGACTTTAAGGATGCTTTTTCTGAAGTTTCTAGATATAAGTTTGAAAAGACAATAATTAATACAGTAAACCATAGACCTACTAGTACTCACAGTACTAACTGATACCACATTTGGTGTCTTTAATGTGGAAGTTCTTTCTATAAGGTTGTGTGTGTATTTGGCTTCTTGCATTTGACATGATAAAGCAGGCTTCAGGAAAACACTAGCTGTAGGTTTGCATTAGCTGTAGAACAGATACAATTTCTTTTGTGACTGGAACTAATGCAATCTGCAAGAAAATCAATGCAGGTTCACAGGGAAATAACCAGACATTTCTGAGAGCGCGCTGCAGTCTAACGGAGACATGGTCTGCTAACAGTGAAAAATGCTCAACAGCCACGCTTTTGATCTTCCTTCCTCACATTACAGCCAAGCCCTCCAGACTGTCGGGAGTGCATCACACAGCTCCCAGATATATCAATCTTGCACTCATTTTTACACTCTGCTCTGGTGTTTGTGTTATGAAGACTGATCTGATTATTCAGTGCTGGATCCAGAAGTGAGTGTTCTCCCCGTTCACTTGGACTATCAGTGTGGAAAATGTACTGGTAGGACTAGAGACTAATTATTTTAAGCTGGGGTTTTTTCTCTCTTACAAAGGTGCTGGCTCTAATTACTCCACATCTCTGTTCAAAGACTCATTAAGCGCTTCTTCTTATCTGCAAAGCAGAACTTCTTTCAGGCATGGTATTTGTGTGTGAGTCCTGGAGCTTCTTTTTATGCAACCCAAATGCAATATTGGGTTGGTTTTTTTTTTCAGTTTAAAACGGCTCTAAAGCAATCACCCCTTACGATGCCACATCTCTATGGAAGGAGGAAAAAGTAACTGGTCCTAAATCATTAGGGCAATGCTGGAAGAAATGCATATCCCAGAAGAAGGTAAAAAGAACATGAAAACAAATGCAGAGCTAAACATAGTGCTGGGAAGATAAAAAAAAAAAAAAAAAAAGGTGCAATGCACCGAGAGGAAGCTTGATTGTATTCAGGCAAAAAGAGCACAGCTGACACAAATGGATTCCCTTCACATATGGATCCACATGACTGTTGGTGTGAAAACCCCAGAAGTAGAAAATATATCACTCTCTTTCAAAATGCTTATATTTGTGTTAATCTGTAAAACACAACATGTAAAAGTCTGCTGCTATTTTTGGAAGAAGCAACAGCAAGCAAACATATGGTATAAATGGATACTTGCAGGTCAGGAATAATTTTTGCCTTGGACCACCATGTACATTATTAAGGGTGTGTGCCCCTTCTGAGCTGGAAAACCCTTTCCAGCTTGGTAATGATTTTCTCAGGTTTAATAATTCAGGCTGAAATTTCTGTTCTGGATGATTATTCCCTCCTCCCCCTAAATTCCAGCAAAAGATAGAGTTGTTTATGAGAGTAGGATGGAAGGGCAGCAAGGGGAGTGGAGTGAAGGCATTTCTCAAAATTCCCAGTAATCTGCAAAATTGTACAAACCTCAGGCTATGCAACTTCTTGGAAGTTGTTAAGCATGGTGTGCTTATCCCAGAAGCACTACCACCATTGCTGACGGGCTCAGCCTTGGCCAGCAGCGGGTCCGTCTTGCAGCCAGCTGGCATTGACTCTAGTGGACATAGGAAAACCTTCTAGCAGCTTCTCACAGCAGCTACCTCTGTACGTGCCCCATTAACAAATCCTTGCCCCACACACCAGGAGCATACACTGACAAGGCAGGATGAAGACAGAACAGAAATGCAAAGGTTAGTGGCTGCAGTTGCCCAAGGAAGCTTGAAGCATTGCCTAACTTTCAAGAGCATGACTGAGCTGCTTAACATTACTCATTCCATTTTTGTCTAATTACTGTATTAAAAGCCAAAGAACAAGAGAGTTTCTTGAGGCAACAGCAAAATCTCTCGCTGAAATCTCCCAGGATTTGTTGCAGGAAGCTGTATTTAATACTGTGATTACTGATGTGCAATGATGGGTCACCAGCAGGGCAAGAATCAGCACACACAGGGTACGGTGCAGAAGGTTTGCTGCCAGATGCCAGTGCAGCACGTTTGGTATCCAGGACAGCTAATAGCAGCAGACTCATACACAGGCTTTAGGAGATGTGGTTGGATCACAGCATCGACTAACCCCAAAGCTCCTTGGCTTGGTGAGACAAAGCTACAACAACATGGGCTGTTCAAAAGGGATCCCACATCAGGCCCTCAACAGTCAAGTCCCTGTAGCACAGACTGATGGGTCTGGTTGGATTTCTTGGAAACACAAGGCATGGAAAGTCTCTTCAACAGTGCAAGTGGAGAAATACCTGCTATGATTTTTACAAAACACAAGAGGAGGGCTAACCCAGAAACCCAACTCTCATCCCCCGTGGTGCTCACCACCGAGGTGCTATGCAGCAGAGCCTTTATCCCGTAAGAGCAGAATGTGACAGGCTGATCAATTCCTTGCAGCAGTTACAAGAACTACCAGTGAAGATGAAGCTGACATTGAACACTATAATGGCACACTATAAAAAAAAATAAAAAGGTAATTTTTTTCTTGAGTTGGCACAGCAGCTGAACAAGCAGCTTGTAAGGTAAAATTAGACAAGAACCGAGGTCCACCACACTTCACCAGGGCAGTCTGCTGCAGGATATATGGTCTATAGACACTATATAGCAGGTCCCTGATCAGTTCAGCATCCTCTCAGCCTTGACATGGATATGAGCAAGTGGTGTGCTTGCAGGTACCTTCTGGTATCTTTCTGGTTTAGGGCACCAAGCATGATTAATAATGATGTACTGAGGGCATGTTAGCACCCCAAAAAAAGATCTGAAAACTAGGCAAAGATTATTAATTGCTGGATATGAGTTTAAATTCTGGGACCATCAACTATAGGTTTTTCTGGGAGCACTGAAGTTCCAGAGTCTGATTTGAATCCAAAACAGGATAAATTTACTCTCAGAGTCACCTGAGAAAACTCAAAACTGGGTTTAGATGAAAGATGATACAGCAAGGCCAGTTGCATAAATATCTACCAGGTCTCTGCTGGGAGGGATTTGTGGCTCCCATGAGATCCCACAATTTCATTATTAGCAGTACAAAACTGGTTATCACTAAGCCAGCTAAGCTTTGGACTTGATCTACAGTTACACCTTTACAACAGAATGGCCATAACTTCCAACGAGCAACACCTGGTCTTATATGAAATGAAAAAAGAACCGATTTTAGTTCGCACTCATGGGGAAGACATGCAGGTGCACTAAAGCAGATCAAAACCTCAAGCTCAATGGGCAAACAGATACAGGAGCAAGCAGATATAGATGTCCTTTAGTGGCCACAGCCACAGCAACGATATTCTAAGTAAATTCTTTTGCAAAGCTAAAACTGCAGACTGAAGTTGGTGGCAGCTACTGATTGGGCTTCCAGTCACCAAACTGGAAGCTTTCATGCCCAAGGAAAGAAACAAAAACTTTTCTTTGTCACATAGGGCTGAGCACCAGTCACCGTGTTGCCTTATTGCTCGGTGAGAGCCTGGATGGGGATGCAGGCAGCTTTTGCTCTCAGAGGAGCCTTCGCCTCGCAGCCACGTCTGGCTCCGTGGCTTAGGTTGTAAATTCTGTCATGAAATGCAGATGACCTTTAATGAACATGTCTTCTCCATACATACAGCGTCAGTCACAGCAAAACCCTGTTGGGTTGTGGGGTCATGTTGGTCTCCAGCTATTACAAGTAATAAATGGGATTAACTGCAGCTATAAAAAGCAATTTCATTCTGACTGTTAACCTCACCAAAAAAAAAATAAATTAAACAAACCAAAGAATGGGCTGCACTATAAGATTTTGACATTCACATTGGTTTATCTACCTTTTGGCTGTGGGTCCGATGGCTCGTGATGGGAACAACTATTGGTTTTGCACAGTCAGCATTTACCATCACTGCTCTATGCGACGGAGGTGCCACAGATAATTTCCATTACAAAGAGGGGGGGGAGCTGCAATATCTCTCCAAGGCTGTCATAACCATTGGCAAATATTGGTGACTTCATAATTTTGTTTTGTAGCAAAGCAGCTGGGGTCTTTCGCCAAAGCAACTAAAAGCCAAACTTGCAACTTCAGGTGAACAGTAACCTCTGCTGAATGAACAGAGTTGCAAAGGGCAGGGCTGAAATTAATCCTGTATTTACTTAATCTGAAATACAGGCTCTTTAGAGGAATCTGTTGCTGAGGCTCAGAGTATATAATGTCATGAACACACATGCAATAGGAACTGCATGGAGAATACATCCTTATGTAAAGTAGTTCAGTTTTCAGAAAACTTTGACCAAACTGAACTTCAAACGTTATTTGGTATTTTCTTTTCTTTGTAGACTTTTAACTATCAGCAGAACATGAATTATCCCTTTGATCATCTTGAAAAATTCACTTAACATAAATCATTTTGTTCAAGAGCTTTTTTGATTTAGCAGAAAATGCTGTAACAATATCCAGTGGCTGAAAGCTGAGACTTGCAATATAAATTGAGGTGCCTACTTTTAACAAGAATAACTAATTATTGGAATGATTTACCCAAGGATGCAGTGGCTTCTCCATCAACTATGGCCTTTAAATAATATTAGATTTTTCTGGAGGATTGAACACTTAAAAATCCAGTGTTTAGAGGGAAGAAAGAAACTAAGATCTAATGTATATGGGTTATGGTGGAGTCATTTTCTGTAACCGAGGAGTCTTTTCGCTGGAGACAGGATTTTGCCCTTTTTTTTTTGTAGTTTTTATAGCCCCATTTACCAAACTCTGTATGGCATTCTCTTATTTGCAAACAAAGCTGCATTTATCGCGTCTTAAATTAAAGGGAAACTTGAATAGACACTTCATACAAAATATTCACAGCTACATAAATCAACTCAAAGAGAAGATTAGGTGTTTATTAGCAGGAAAACATAAGCCATAGGAGGATGTTTTGTACCTTCATTTCTTCGTGCTTCTCTTGTAAAACATTAAGGATGTCCTAGGATATGAGGTAATTAGGCAGATAGTGTATTACAGGCAAATAAATGCCACATACTGCTTCCTCTCTGGACAGCTTGTAATTCTCTGTTTATTTCCTCGCTATGCTATAGATTTTTCTGCAAAGTCTGCAGTGCCCTGATATGGAAATTGTAAAAATATTTAAATATCAGAATTTATTCTGGGGAGACCCTTGAAGTGGAGGGATGCAATCAGAGTTTAAGGCACATGGAAAACGAGCAAAATCTGAAATGGGAGCCAGATGAATGTGTCTGTACTCAGGTTAAAAGTGACAGAAAACAGCCACACGTGACAGCATAAGGTTCACTGTCTGCACCATGTTGATAGCGGGCAGAACATGAGATTGCATCCTTGGGTTTTTAGAGTCAGGGGAGTTGAAACCAGCATCGTGCATCCCCTGCATGGAGCTGTGGTCTGTACCTGGTCTTGCATATAGCACCCATCTCCTCTGAGAGGGATCCCACCGTCTTATTCCCTCATACTCCCATCCCTTTTCTCTCTCATCCTTCTCCGGGCAGTTCTGAAGGGTTTTACAGGGGCATGTGCTAGAGCTTGTATCACAGTGAAACATTTCACTCAGGTTCTTCCAGATCAGCCTCCATTGAAAGACAGCAGACCCCTGCCAAGTGGATTACGTTGTCAAGGCAACGTTTTCCCTGAAAAACTGGACAATAGGAGAGATCTTATCATATAGGGAGATTATGTTTCCTTAAATGATCCTCTGTCATCACTTCTGCACTTAAGAAATTGAGTGCTGAACATCTGCAGATGGACTTCAATGGCTCACCATGGCTCTTTCCTGTGGTTCCCACTCATTTAGCCAGGACAGCTTCCCATGGTGGGCATTTGCTCCTCAGCAGCAGTTTCAGCTTTTCTTGCTTCCACCATCCAACCAAACTGGCTACAGAGACCACAGCTGCTTGGAGAGGAGCAAGGAGGGTAACTGGATCAGTGGCCCCTTTGGACATCCCAGAAAAACCGCTTTCAGATATATTACAGAGCTGTTAGACCAACCTAGAGGCAAAAAAGGACCTCAGAAAAGAAATCATTCCCTTTTGTTTTACTCAGGTTACATGGGGACCATCTGGATTCCAAATCTGGCTGTGGCAGAGAATTACAATGGACACTTTTAAATTAATTACATGTTAGTCTCACAAGTAATGGCTTAGCAACGCAAACGAGAGGCTGCACCCAGATCCTCTTTCCACAGAGTATCTGTAGAAGAATGGAGAAGTGTCTGTCCCATCAGGGGTCCATGTATATTTGAAAAGGCCAGAAAGGAGCAAGCTTGATCATCCAGCCAAATTTCATGGCAGAAAGGAGAGAAGACATCATTCCTTCTCGATCAAGAGCTTCTCAGAAAAAATGACCAAACCTTTCGTCCAAGTGCTGAAAGCACGTGTTTGTATCAGTCATATTTCCGGACAAGCTGCTCTGGTTTTAGCCCATGGCACCTATCACCCCACTGGCATGTTCTGTGTGATTGGAGCACTATCCACAGTCCAGCAGTGGTGGGTGGAAAACCAGAAACAACATAATGTTTGTAAGACCACTGTGTGTCCTTCTTGAGTGGACCTTGAACCCCTTCTTTCAACTGAAAGAATTAGTAATTTGTATTTTTAGCCTCTACAGGGTCCTCCTGATGTCACGGGGCTCCAGGCAAATATCCCAGGCTCTCACCCCAAAGCCTTCAAGACTCTCACTTTTCCTCACCCAAAGATCTCAAAGTCTCTTGGAACAATTTGACATCCCTGTGGAAATTTTTGAAGCAATAATTTGGCCCCACAGAAAAGGTCTTTCAGAAAAAAAAAAAAAAGAAAACAAGGGACTATTTCAGGGGATCCTTCAAAGTACTGTAGCCCAAGGTGTCTTTTTAAATGTATTTTCCTATTTTATGCACTTTCCTATTTCGTACCTTCCAGTGCTTAGAAATTCAAAACCAATGTGCTAAGGTCTTTTTTGACGCTTTCTCACATCCCGTAAAAGGGGTCTGTTTCCAAGCTATGCTGCCATGTGACTTTCTTCAGCATTTACCTATGCTTGTCAGCTTGTGAGCATTAAAAATTCAACTCTAAACACAGAATGACCCCTTCTTCCCTGTCTATGACAACTAATGCATTATGTCCTTACAGTAAAACAGCTTTATTCTAACAGTCGTATTGTGGTTCTGTCTTTTTCTCTCAGTCTCCTCAGGGTAATTGAGAAGTGAAGCCAGTTAGGACACAGGGCTAAGATAGATGCTGGTTTTGGCCCCCGTTTATATCAGAGTGACCCCGTGCTTCAATTATTTCTCTGTGCTATCACAGTATTTAGGAGCAGCTGGCACGGAGCAGCTGCCATGCTGCTACGACACTAGAAAGATTATTTGTTTTTTAAGTGTTTCCTCACTTAAAGGATTTACAGCCTGAGACACTACGAGGGCAGACAGAATGGAGGAACCCAGAGACAATCAGATAAGCCATTTCTCCAGCAGTGAGCTGCCAAAATCACCAGCTGTTCCATGTCAGCCCACAGCACAAGTCCCATTTCAGCCGGCGCTGCCTGGTCAGACCCAAAGGTACGTCGAGTCCCTGCATCACATCTCTGTCAGGCACAGCCGCTTCTTCCAAACAAGTTTGATGAACTGCTGTGATTTTTGCAAGTGAAATAAGAGCTTTGGAAACCTCAGCCCTGGAGGGTGTTGTTTCTGAATAAGAAAAGCGGGGACGTTGCTGCCTGAGTGCTGTGCCTCCAATGTGACTGCAGGAGGTCCACCTGCGGCCAGGCGATGTGAGAGTTGCTCTTCACCTCCTCTCTGCTGTCAGGAGCAAGGGCTATGGAGCAACCACTTGGGCATCAGACATCCCCAGTGATGCTGGAAGGGATATCTGGGAGAGAGAGGTGACTCCTGCAATCCCCCTTGCTCTTCAGACAGCGGAGAGGATGAGGTCAGGCTCATCCTTAACCTCAACCAACCAAGTTAAGCTGGGACAGCCAAAACATAGTCTTTCCAAGCCCTCTTATTGGGCATTACTGCATCTCCAGAAGGAAGTGTATGTGGTCATGCTTTTGTTGGGTGGGTGATGGTGAGCCTGAAGAAAGCAGGTACAGTAGGGTATAGATGAATATTTCCCTCCTGCTCTCCAGGCAGTTGAAGTGAAACGCACTAAGAATCACTGTTCTAAAGTCTCAGTGTCAGTCACTGCTTGTGAAAGATCACCGAAAGGAATTTCACTTTCCACAGTCTTGCTGATGCAGAATTGCTCCTCGTCATCCTCATCAGTATCTGCCTTTGCAATTTACACCACACAGGATCACCCTCACCCTCGTTTTCTTTGCTTTTACATCCATGTAACTGCAAAAACAACTTCAGTACAAAAGGTAACTGTGTAAAGATGGAACAGAAAAACCACTAAAGGCAAAAGCAGGCTTTGAATAGGCTCCACCTTGGAAACCTTTTCAGCTGTATTGTAGGCTGACCCGACATTTATTTTTTCAAAGATTTCTTTTTCTGTCCAGTCAATTTATTCTGGACAGGTTGTGCTTGCCCTAATGCAAACTAATAAGGAAGACTTCAGTCTCTGTAGCAGAACAATTTGGCAGCAGGGGACAGGCCAGGTTTCTCTGACAGATGCAAATATTTACACCAGATAGCAAACATGTCACAGGGTCGAGCAACAGAGCAGCTTCAATACCAGCATAAAGCCACAAAACGTTCTCTTTGGCTCCAGGTTCATGTAATTGATTGAATCAGCAGATAATCAGTTACACTAAACACCCACTAAATCTCCTCTTTGTCAGCAAAGATGCAGCTTCTTATAGAGAGAGACATTAAAAGGATGAGATAAATAAAGCTCTTTCCCAGACTCATGTGTAAATACGAATGTCATTATTTAAAGTAGTCATTGCACACATTTAAACTAGCCACGGTGGCCTATGGCACAAGCCACGATAATCATAACCTGATTTTCTCCTCAAATTTCATTGAATAAAGAAAAGAAAATTTTGTACCAGGAGTCTGGAAAGGGATGTTCCCAGCTGAGACACCTGATCCCAGCCGGCTGCCTGGGCTCCCTGTTCTCTTAATGGAAACAGGCCTGTTTAGGTCATGAACCATCTCGTCCTATTTTAGCTAAATTGGAGTGAGATGAGTCAGGTCCTCGAAACATCTGTTTCTCTCCTCTGATAATACAAGGTGTTGAGACAAATAGCACACGTGTAAGGATATATATATATAGTGGAGACTACATTGAGTCAAATGCTATCCCTGCTCAGCATCCAAATGAGTCTCTCTAAGCAGTGGAAATAATAACCTAACAGACTGGTTACCAAGCTTCCAGCTTTTGTCAAAATACTGAACTTCTATGCAAATCTGTCTCCCTACTTGACTTATTTTCCAAGTCTCATTCCACCTGGTTGTCCAAGTTCTTGCTCTTGTCTATCTCACTTTTCTGCTAAAAAGCATCACCTCTGTGCTTAAACCCTTGAGTGTATTTAGTAAACCTTTGTCCTGGCTTATACATCTTGAGAACTCATTCCTGCTGTGCCGTTCATAGCAACACTTGTTGATTTGTTCAGAAAATTCCCTTTTTCGTTGTTGTTTCTCTTTCCCGAGAGCTGCCAGGCAGCAGACAACTCATGGTCCTATGATATGACATTCGTAGGGCACACACCACCATTTAAGAGATGCCCAGGAGACTTTCATCACCCCTACAATACACAGGTAACATATGTTAACAACCAGACCAAGGCTTACTGTAACACTGATGAATCTGGGCAGGTTTATAGAAGGTAGTACAGACACCTGGCTTGAGCAGTTTTGCTCTGATGGTTTTTGGGAGATTCGTCTTCAGAAGGAGTCTGAGTCTTTGAGACAAATGGCAGTCCCTGACAAACAAAGACATTACATTTCTTATGGCTCTGGAGCACAGTTAAATACTGGGATTTCTTTTCACCTCCAGAAATAGCTCTGCCCAAAGTGTAAAAATGGAGCACAAAAAATTCTTTCAAAATGAGCTGGCTCCTGAGAGGGGAGGATTGTTGGAGGGGTTATAGGATCCTGCTTGGCTGGGGTTGTGCACTGAAATTGGACTTTGCATGCAGATCAAAGAGATCACATCCATGCGAAGCCTTGCACTTGTAGATTCGTCTTCAGAAGGAGTCTGAGTCTTTGAGACAAATGGCAGTCCCTGACAAACAAAGACATTACATTTCTTATGGCTCTGGAGCACAGTTAAATACTGGGATTTCTTTTCACCTCCAGAAATAGCTCTGCCCAAAGTGTAAAAATGGAGCACAAAAAATTCTTTCAAAATGAGCTGGCTCCTGAGAGGGGAGGATTGTTGGAGGGGTTATAGGATCCTGCTTGGCTGGGGTTGTGCACTGAAATTGGACTTTGCATGCAGATCAAAGAGATCACATCCAGAAGCCTTTTCTTACATTCATACATATCCCCCAATCTTCACTCCTCTTCAATATTTATTTGGCTCCTTCTGTTGGAGAGGAGTATTCCTCTGTAAGCGAATATCTATATGAGCTCAGATGGAAGGAAAAGAGGGTGAAAGACTTCCACTTTGCAAGTTCAGAGGTAACAGGAGGCCTAAAGGCTGCTTTTGAACCTGTGTCTGAGTCTCCGCAACCGTTTCCCTTACTTGCAAAATCCACTATAGTGAGAAAAATACACTCTGAGATCAGCTGAGAGCATTTCAGTGATGCTGGGATGAATCTGTGGTTAGAGTTTGGAGGACAGCTCTGCAGGATGCTGCTCCCCTTTAACATACAACAGCCTCCCCACTAACGATGAAAGTTTTCTCCTTGGAGAGCTAAGGAATAAAAAGAAATCCAAACTGTGCAGTCCCTTTGTTGTGCTTCAGTGGGAGGAAGGAGAGAATCAGATGATGCTGTCCCAAAATGTTTTCCTTTTGCTGGCTAATCATTTGAGCATTTCCAGTAGAAACAATAGTATAAAAGGACATCATGTTTAAAGAAAGAAACCCCAGAGTTTAAATGTATGGCTCAACATAAATAAGTCATGAGCAGAGGAGCTCATTTCAAATTCATAGAGAGGTAAATGAAAGGAAGACAGAAAAAAATCTGCCTTTATGCAATAAGCTTCATGGCGCTCTCAGGTGTAAAACGCCGGTGACTTCAATGGAATTGCACCAGGGATGGATTTGGTCCCATATATTTGCCTTAAAGAGTTTATTTGCCCCAAAGCAATAGGTTCTCCCCGAGGAAGTGATAACTGCTCTGATGTGCATAATGGGGGAGGGTTGGGACCTTGCTGTCTGAATTAACCAAGTAACAAGATGCATTAGCCGTGCAGGAGAGGGCTCTGGAGGAGGCAGGTTTGCAGAGGGATGCTCCATTTTAGAGCAGTAATTTGCATTCAACAGCAGCCAGGAGCTACACACGTTGCCTGTCTCACTATTCCCCCTGCACCTGGAGATGAAATGAGGACAATTAAAATTGAACAGTCTGCAAAAACTGACTTTGGGGCTCAAATAGTTCCCTAGTTCTACCCCAGGTCTGCTTCTGGTGGGAGGGTGGGACCCCACTGGGACCACAAAGCTGGCAAGGCCACCCAGGAAGGACAGACTTCCAGTCTTTTTCCAGAATAATTTGACCAATCTCTCCCACTTTCTCTCCGTTGTCTCCCACCTTTCAAATGCTCAGCTTTGTTTCTGCTGATATTTCAGTTTATCAAAGCTCCCCTTTTTTGTAGGCTTTTCCCTCCTTGTGGGGTATCCAAGCCATAGAAGTTCAGGTCATTTTGGCCTTCAGTTTCAGCCCTTCTAGTTTAATGATTTGCGGGGAGCTTTAGTTATAAGTGACTAAGGAATTTGAGGGGAAATAGTAAAGGGAAATCTTAACCTGTTACGTGTGTTTTGTAGCACGTAAAAGCCACAGCTGAGACTTGTGTGTACAAGGTGCTCAAAGAGTAAGCAACTGTTTCTCCAATAGTCTTACAATATAAGCAGAAAAAGGTCAATTAATACTAACAAATGCTGAGAAAAAAAAAGAGCTGATGCAAATTTGACAAAGACCATAGAGGCATCCGGTGGCAGAAAGGCAATTCCTGCAAAGCCCATCTCAGCATCCTAAGCACACGGTCATTCCTTTGCCACCAGAATCCTCAAATGATAACTCACCACTGATTTTGTAGCACTATCCAAAACTGTGAGTCTCGTGACAAAACACAGAAATGCAAATAACCATACAGCTGAAAGTAATCTTCTGGTGAGTCTAGGTCTCAAGTTCATCAGATGGTGTCAGATAACAGAAGGAAAACCTATTTCTTTCTGGAAAAAAACCTATAGACTGATTGCTTTGGACAAATACAAATCCGTTGTATATCAGAAGTAGGATTTGAATGCTGAGCTTAGGCTCTTAATGAGTAAAGTTGCCTGTCAACAGAATCAAAGCTGGGATGTCTTTTTCTACTTCACCTTCATAAAATCATAGGTAGAATAACAGATTAACCTAGGTTGGAAGGGACCACTCAGATCATTGAATCCAACCATCAACCTAACTGACAAAACCCATCACTAAACCATATCTCTAAGCATCACATCTACCCATCTTTTGAATACCTCCAGAGATGATGATTCCACCGCTTCCCAAGGCAGCCTGTTCCAAACCTTCTAGAACTCCTCACACTCTATTACACTGCTTTGAAAGAAGGTAACACATTACTTATCTCATATACAAAACCACAGGTGAGAGAGGGAAAAAATTAGAAATCTACAGTTATTTCCCCGCTATATTAAGGAGAGAAAGCATTCTTTAGAGGGATGCATCTCGATTGGCCTGAAAAGAGGAATCAAACATAACAAAATGAGAGGTGAGAGATGCAACCCAGGCAGAATGGAAAGTTGTTCATACAGTGATTACCTGGTGAAAACACAGCAAATGTAATGAAATCTGTTGCTGCCCCTCTAAAGAACACCTTCATCTCCATAAAAGCATTCAACTACTATAATAGTATTGATTTAGGTCAAAGTATACAAGACTTCTAACATGGAGACTTTTATGTTGCTATAAAGAGGCTTTATTTCAAATGCAGGAATCTGGGAAGGAGAGTAGGTAACTTTCCTGTATATCTATATTCAGTCTGGAGATTTTCTTGGTATCAAGATGTAGGTTAAGCTTTTTTTACCTAATAAAAATGAAGAGAAAAAAAAAAAGTCTGAACTAAATCAGTTAAAACCCTACCCAAAAAAAGTTAAACCACTACAGAACTAGGACTAAATACAGACTTTTTTCTGTTTCTTGAATTGTCAGTTCTAATAGCGTTAACACAAAAGGTTTTAAACTATGGTGGTTCAAGAGTGAATATATCTTCTGTTTAGGTGTCCCAATGAAAGGCCCACAACCCCTGACAATAGACATTGCTGGTGTAGCAGCCACACCTACCATCCAAGTTACATCCACTTAGACATGAGAATGGGACCTTTCAGTTTAGTATATTGATTTAGAAGAGACTTTAAAGACTGATTTCAAGAGGGGGGGTAAACCTTGCCTCACAGATGAACAGATTAAGCATCTCCCATTGTAACTCAATCTTTTCCTCTGGCTTTGTCTTATAGCTCTCACTCACACAAGGGGGTTGTCCCATCAGCTGATGAAGACAATTTGCACAAGAGAGCTATCCATAAGAAAATAGCAGCTGGGTCAGGCCCCAGCACATTTACAGAAGGAGATTAGTGCTTAATGGGTAGGAGTGTATCTCTGAGACTTGGGAAAAATAGAGTAAATAATCTATCCCTGAACCAAAATCTCATTTTCAGCCCAAGAACCACTAAACTGTTTCATAAGACTCTCTAGGATTATAACAAGTATGATTCAGAATACGTCCCAGGGACTCTTCCTTGCAAATAAATAAGCCAGATGAACACACTGTGCCACACTCCAACTCATAAAGAGAACCAGAGGGCAGACTGTAAACAGAAGGAAATTGCAAGAAGGCCAATAAAATGCATTTCTGATCTCATACCATCAGCCGGACTAGGCAACAGGGATAAATAAACTCACAGACTTCTCCTATATTTATGATTCCTTATTGTTGCAGAGCCCTCCTCAGAACAAAAATCAGTCTGGAAGGGAGGCAGTCGTGCTCCTTTCGAATAGCAATGTTTAAGAAAGGAGAACCATATGGTTTTGAGTAGGCTCGATTTTGGCAGCCAGGAAACTAATCCACAGATTTATTAGAGCTGGCATACGTAACAGAGTGGCAGTGGTCCTTTCATATGCTGCCAAGAAACCCTCTGTGGTACAGAGCTTTACCTTGAGCAGCAATTGCTTACTGGGCATATGGGCCTTATTTCTGCAAATGGGAGTGGAAGAGAGTCAATTTGCAAATCAAATTGGAATTCTCTTCCTCCTGCAGCTCCAATTTACTACACAGACTCTATTCATAGTCGAAGGAGCCTGGATTTCTGCCTCTTTTCTCTCCAATGAACTTGTTCTCTTCATTTTGGACGTCCAAATGGGAGGAATATGATGAGGAGAGAAGAAACCATTTAAATCATTGTCACTGACCAGATAAAAGTTATTGCAGTAAGCACTTTACCTAATAGCTTATTAAGTTGTGCCTACTTGCTGGAAGACCCCTAGCTATTATCATTAGAGTTCCTGACATCCCGATTTTTCTTGAAAAGGTCATATGAAAATGGAGAATGGCAGATCAGAGTCAGTAGTCTGTCTACGGTATATACGATCATCTGTTAGTGCAATAAAAAAAAATCTCAAGTGTCCTTTGGGCATATTCAAAGAAAGGTTTTCAGAGTTCCCATGGGCTTACTTGGAAAGAGGTATCAAAGGCGTAACTTCTGAAGAGAGACAAGGTGGCAGGGGGTGATTGATAGATGAACTGCCACCCCTTACAAGTGCAAATGGAGACATAATCGGGGTTTGGAATCAGCCCCGATCACCTGGGGAACACTCAGCACTGCATCTGAGGTCTGCAGCACAGCATGGAGAATTTCAGGGGGAGACAGATGCTACAGCAACGTTAAATCTATTATTTCAAATATTTCCTATAAGCAACAGCTACAGACACCAAGAAATTTATATAATTTCTCTGGGAAGCTATACCTGAAAAGCATGTTGATCTATTTTACAGTATATACAGCACTATTTTCTTTTCCTCAGCAAAAAAAAAAGACTAACAAAGGAAACTGGAACCACTTTTCTTGTTAAGATCAATCATTGGTCATACCACAAACTTACTGTGTTTAGTGTGCTTGGTACTGGACCCATCAGAGAAAGGTAGGAATGACCGTGTGTGAACAGATCTATAATATACCTCTGCCAAACTTATCTTTGTGCCCAATTCACAAGGGCATGTGGCTAGAAATGTCAGTAACAGCAATAACCTATGAATATAACAGCTCTGTCAGCTCCTCATGCTAATCAGTAGAAGTCTGCAATGAATTAGGGGAATAAATCATTATGCCTTTAAAGGTTAACATTTGCCATCTCTCTCTGCAAATGATTGCTCTGTGAAACTAAGCATCACTTTCACAAAAATATTATTGAAGAAGCTAAATTGTCTTCTGAAGACTATGCTAAATCTGAAGATGGCATTCAAATCAATAACGTATGAGTTCAAAGCAGTCAGCAAAGACAGTCCAATCTACAGGGAATCCCATAGGTCACTCAAGCCTGCTGTGACCTTATTTTGATACATCTCTTATAAAATGGATCAGAACAACACTTTTTTCAACAAGTAACTCAGATATTCACAGTTCCCTCCTTTCATTACTTGCTTCAGGTAAAAAAAGTACAGAAATATATCACCCAATGTAAACATCGTGTTTATATATCATCATGCTTATATACATACATATCAACAAATGTCAAGAGATGCTCGAATCTAGAGGAGTCCAGTGTTCAAGCAGGTGTGAAGGGGTGCTTTGATCTTTGTCTGCCAAAGCTACATCATTCAACATACGTAACAATATAGAACAATAAATACCCTGATTTTAGTTCTCTCCTCGTGAAGAACCAATGTTGGGTTGACACCTCAACAGGAGTCAGTTCCCATTTGTGTGACAGGGAGTGAGAAAGAAGAGAGATGTGTTTTCATACCTGAAAAGTCTCATTACTGTGTTGAATTGCCCATAGGTAAAACTGTGTATATTTTTTGTTCTACCTACTGAAGAGGTAATAAAGCACATATATGCACATACAAACAATGAAAAATTAATTACATGGGAATAATACCCTACTTTACAACCTTAACTCACTGCTTCAGTACAGTTGGCAGTAAAAATTCTTCATTCTGAGATAAGCATCTACACATACACAAATATATTAATCTATATATTTGCGCCATTGAACTAAAGGGCCATAAAGGACGGTTTCCATCATCTACCTCATGAAATTAATGGTTTTTTGACCACATAAATGATTTTATTTCAAGAGGCAGTTTCTGAAAGCAAGTATCTATAACAGTCATAAGCCATGTATGTCTGAATTTGTCTGCAATTTCTACTATGTACATTATGAACACTGAATGATAAAAACATCAGATAGCTGTCAAAATAACTGTTCACTGTGCAGAACAAGGGAGACAGAAAATAGTCAGTTATATCTGTACCACATCACTGAAAAGCAGCATATGAGCTAACATTGGCCCATAGTAGTCCTAATACCATGTCCTCATCTGAAAGATGGAGAACAAAACCAGTCTGATAAATTCACAAGAAAGGGACATCTATTCACCAGTGAGAGAAGATACAGATATTGCTCTGTGTCCTTTGAAATTCTCTATAGGATGATGTTAACAGACAAGAAACCTTCACATTCCCGGGCATCACTTAATATGCCTTCCCCCTCTGAACTAATGAATTAAATCATTTGGAATTCAGAATGTGATTCTACCCAAAATAAGATTACCATCTAATGAAAGGAACAAATTGCCTTGTACATGCACATGGTGGGGGGCTCATTCCTTCTGCTATGGAATAGTCTTTAAAGAACAGACTGTCCTACCCCTCCCTCGCCTACATTGGGGCAAAGAAACTGTTCCCATTTATATGGTGCAATCAGGGAATGCCCCTTTACTGCCCATGCCTGGCCATTGACTTCTTGCTGTCCATACCACTCCACTGTGTGACTCCACTGCATCTCCATGTGCACTGAGCTACAGGGAACGCCCTGCCCTGGTACCCGAGGGACCTGATCTGGGATTTCTATATGGGTAGTGTCACCACGGGTCCCCATCAGGGCTGGAAGTTAGTGAGATGAAGGGGAGGGTGAAGGCTTGTCTGCACAGCCCCAGCCCTGCCTCCTGCAATGGTAACCACTGATCTGCAAAACCCCATGGGCTTCACATTTAAGCAGGCATGGCATCATTCCAGCATATATAGCTATAACTTGGCTCTGTTAACTATTAAGCACAGATCTTGCAAGACATAAGCAAGAAATATTTAGTTTCAGAGACACTAAATATGTTATTTTAAGGACAACCTTTTGAACTCTCCAAAAATGTCAGGTATTGCAAATGTTATAGCAAGCAGTTTGGTTTGCAGCATGAAGAAACAATTCAGATATTTCATGTAAACAGGCCTTTTTTTAAAAAGGGCTCATGTTTCACATAGTTTCAATCTTTTAAAATTAAAGATGCTTGCAAAAATTAAATTAAAAAAAAAAAAATCCAAAACCATGCAGCTTCCAAAAGATCTATCTAAAACGAAACAGCTCATTTCAGTCCACTGAGTCCACATTTCACTCTGTCAGTATAAGGAAACACTTCCTCGCAGTACCCTCCAGAGCTGTCTTCCACTGCTGGTTGTAATCCATAATCAAAATGAGTGACAGATCACATTCAGGACTTTTGTTTGCAGTTCTCTGAAATCAGTGAACGTATCTTAACACCTCTCATCTGTATCACTTTGTCCCCGGACCTATTTGCTTGTTACAAACAGGCCTGAACACCCTGATTTAACAGATTGCTGAGCTCTCCTGTTCACTTCTCTGTTCATTAATCTTCATAAAATAATATGGCAATGAGAATAGCTGCAGTTCTCCCTCTACTACCTGCTGCACTCTGGGCTCCAGTGAATAAATGGAGAGTATCTAATATGTGGAGAGAGAGGTTTAAGTCTGTGTTATTATATGCATTGGAATGTCTACAGCCTCTGTCCCTATGGAAATGTAAAGCTTTGTATAGGTTGATTTGCTATGCAGCGCACATTCAGCAGGACCTTCTGAAGGCGTGCTGCGGAGGAGTTAAAACAATGAAGTAAGTTACAGGTAGCACAGCGCTTTGTGGAAGGCATAAATCAGCCTATGCCAACCCGTGAAATTCTGTTTTTTTCTAGGAAATAGTGGCATTAAACATATTTCCAAGGGGATTCTCAAAAACTATTATTTTTAGGCCAATGAAAAGAGTATTCCATTCAGTCTTTTGCTGCAGCGAAGGCATCTGCAGTCTGCAAAACTTGACCCTGAACACGGGTATGTCACATTTGGCATGCATGGTGAGAGTGTCGCCCATAGCTGGAAGCCCAGAAGGTATCAGGCCACCTGACTTCATGTCCTACATCTCAGAGTGGCAGAACTGTCACTGCAAGGCCCAGAAAGAAAGGGAACCACAGTATCAGCAGGCTGCCAAAGGCAGGACTCGCACTCTGTATCTGAAGCACGAGCTTGGCTGGCCTCAGCATGTTGCCTTGAGCTTTGCTCATCACATCACAAGATGCTTGAGATGGGAAGGCACCTCTGAAGATGATCTCATCCAACCTGCTGCTCAAAGCATGGCCATCTACAGCAGGTTGTTCAGGGCCACGTCCTGTTGGGTGTTGAATATCTCAAGAATGGAAACTCCACAACCTCTCCTGGGCAACCTGTGCCAGTGGTCAGTCATCTCCACAACAAAAAAAATTTTTCTTATATCTAAACAGAATTTCCTGGTTTTCAGTTTGTGCCCATTGCCTTGTTCTTCATGGTTCCCTGTTTTTTTCTTCTATAGTCCCTCCCATCAGGTATTTACACATGTTGATAGGACCCCCCTGAGCCTTCTCCAAGCCGAATAGTGCCATCTCTCTCAGCCTCTCCTCATATGACAGGTGCCTTCATCATCTTCATGGCCCTTTGCTGGACTGTCTCCAGTATGCCCATGTCTCTTGTACTGGGGAGCCCAGAACTGGGCACAGCACCCCCGATGTGTCTCCCCAGTGCTAAGCAGAGGGGAAGGATCACGTCCCTTGACCTGCTGGCAACGCTGCTTAATGCAGCCCAGGACTGGACTGCTTTGCTGCAAGGGCACACTGCGTGGTCATCCTGGTGTCCTCCTTTTCTGCGCAGCAGCTTTCCAGCTGGTTGGCCATAACTTGTACTGGCACATGGGGTTATTCTTCTCCACATGCAGGACTTTGCATTTCACTTGGCTGAGCATCATGGTCTTTCTGTCTGCCCGTCTCTCCCCCCGCTGTTGAGCTCCCTCAGAATGGCAGCACAACCCATCTGGGGTATCAACAACTCCTCCCAGTTGTCTCGCTTTGAACATCACTTTGACATCTCAGTAGCCCCAAATGAGGAAGCAAGTTGTCCATCAAGAAAAATACTTCTCACTGTTATTACTACCTGATGGGGTTTGCATCTTTGGAGCAGGCAAAGGCAAATTTATACTGGGTGTGGCAGCAATTTCATGAACCTGAATTACTCAGAATAAGCTAGCAAAATTTGGCAACACTAGAGATGTAAGGAACGTTTCAACAATATACCAGTGTTAAAACTGACGTGTCTTTTGTCCTGGTTTAGAGAGAGCAGTCTTGATAGACTAAGTCAGATACAGATCTTTTCACACAGGAAATATTGCTCTGGGACATAAATAATATTGACTCTCTATATTGACAGGAGGTAACAAGAGACTTGAGAAAGCACCGACTGGCAGTGCCTAGTTCAGGAGAAATTACATATTGAACTATATTGGACATGTCCTAGATGGTAGGGAGATAAAAACAACTTGCATGATATCCATCAGACCACTCACACACTCTCACACGTCAATGGCTGTTATTTACCTTCCCTTTTAATTAGAAATAAAACTTGAAATTCATTTCAACCTAAAAAAGGCACATAAAATGGCTGACCGGTGCTCCAAAGCTACCCATTTCTCTGTGGTGTCTGCAAAGGGAGGCCAGAGCAGCCAGTTCAGGTGGAGACAAGTAAGACTGGACAGAAAAGAAAAGCTGCGACTTCTCCAAGAATCACTAAACACACAAGGGCTCTGGTGCAGCCTGAGTGACACCTTGTTAAGGCAGCAATTTAGATAAGGACGTTATCATTTTAAAATATACTTTCTATGAAATTTCTTTGTTAATGAGTGGCACTTTACTTTGTGAGAGTTGACAGACTGCCTGTTGCCCCTCAAAAACCAGAGATGAAGTCACCTCCCAGACTTGCTGAGGTGATGCCACGGGACTACAGACTACAGTCCTTAAATGGGGGGCAAAAGGAACATGCATTTCCAGCTGAGCTTGATGGTGACCCAGAGGCTCATATCTAGTGAGAAGAGCAAAAGGAGAGAAGAGGAGGAAAAGATGGAATGCTTGAAAGTAAGACGGAGAAAGATTGTGTATCTGCAAGCGCTATCGCATATCCCCAAGTTGGGTGTTTTAACCAAGAAAGAATTTTTCATCTTTTACGGAAACACTGAAAAGGGATACACCACTGCTTTTAAAAATTTTTAAAAGATATATTTAAAGGCAACAAATGCAATCAAAACTGCCCCTTTCTTGAACAAGGAAGGAAAACAAGGTTTGATTTCTACAGCTTTACTATAAACTGCTTTGATATGAAATCCCTGATCAATAAACACATTGCACTTTCCTACTGGTGCTCATTGTGAACGATGATGTAAACTGATTCAGCTTGCTTTTGTCAATATATATCTTACATCTGCACCCAGGCTGTAATTCAGGAATCCTGTGGTTTTGACTTTTCAGAGTACACAAAGCTGGGGTTCTCCTGCTTGTTTAGGGCAGATCATAGGCCGTTGATACTGGGACAGACATTTTACATTTCCAAGCCTTCTGTAAATTTTTTTTGGTTGCCTTTTAAATAGATCAAAAGAAAAAAATATTTATCATATTTCTGACCATTATTCCCTCCCAACCATTCTTCCCTCTAAAACCCACATTTACTCTCCACCTTCTTCAGGGTATACCTCGCTTGTTTGAACAAATTCAATTAGCAAATGTCAATAAATATACATGTGCTCCCTGCAACAACGTATTATCATTGTGATTTCCTTGGAGAATTAGTGTGCTTGGTATGAGAGGAACAAAAAGTTCTATGCTCTTAAATGTGTAGATTTGGGAAATGGATCCATTAAAAATGGATACATTCCAGGATACATTAAGATTTTTTTTCTACGAAAACTGCAGTTTTATGAAATGTGTCTACCTCAATCTTTATATACTTTTCTTGTCAAGATCTTGTGTAATTCTAAACTCAGATTAGCAGAGCACTTAACTTCCATGGCTGTGCTGAGACCAGACCAACAACAAGCATTTTTGGAAAGATTTGGATGTGGGAGAAGTAGTTATTATGTTTTCTTCCCCATCACCCTATGAAGCAACAGAAATTCATCATGCAGAGCAAACAAACAGAGATGACGGAAGATTTAGAAAGGATTTACAAAAAAAGAAAGCAAAAACAGAGGCACATGAAGCTTTAAGCAAAAGCAGGAAGAAACTTTATGTTTTTGTAGCTAAATGGTAGATTGGAGGGAACTGTACCTGGGGGTTCAAACTAAGACGTGCATACCAAAAAAATCTTGTGCAAGCAAAGAGGATCCAACAGGCTGTGAAAATATGCCCCAGGAAGGAAGGAGGGAAAGTCAATGAAACACGCGGAAGGTGTCTTTCTCCAGATCCAGATTATCCTTTCTGTTGGGTAGAAAAGAGAGCTGGCTGCGGAGTCCTGTGGAAGCTACAGCAATTATATTGCATGGGTATTTGCATCAACACTTGTAGCATGCTCCAGAGGGGTTAATTTGCAACCCAGATTAGCACAGAGGACAACCAGAGCTCAGTGCCACCTTCTATGAACAGATGCTGATAGAGGATTTCTGCCCCCCAAAAAGAAGGTTCCAACGTGCCAAACAAGGGAAAGAGCTGACACCCTATATTGGGGTAGTTAAAGCTCTTTCTTTTCAGCCACACAGCACTCATCAGAGCCTTGGAATGGATGGAGAGGGCTAATGGGCTGCCAGACAGGTCTGTCTCTAGAGATGGACTAAAGCAAGAGAGCCCCATATGGGTGAATTGTGCGTTTGGGATGCTTTAGTAACAAAACAAAAGCCAGTGATGTGTCCCCAGAGCAGGGCTTGGGCATTCAATGAGTTTGGGGAGGAAAAAAGCAAAGGCTGAGGGTGTGAATGAAAGCATCATTTCAACAAAAGCTCTTTGACATCAAATATCACAGACTGGGGGATATAAAAAAAAGAAAAAAGAGAGAAAGAAAAGAAAATGGGAGGGAGGGCAGAAGAAAACAGGTTAAAGTAATGATGTGAATTTTACAGCTGAAAAGCATCTTTATAGCACTTCTCTGACGTGCCATTTATTAGGTAGCACATGGCAGGACGATAGAGTCTGCTCCTGCTGTTTTAACCTACACCCACCGCCCAGGGAATCCACCTCATGTCAAAGGTTAGCCTTAAATGCCAAATTCTGCTTTGAGAGAGGGCAGTGGGTTGCAGGAGAATATCAGCAGCACGGAGCCAGCCCAGACCCTCTCAGAGGGGCCCTGATCCTCCTCCCACGGGATCTGACGCACGGTCGCTTGGACCATGGCCTGTGTATTTCTTCCTTGCTGATTTACAAGAAAATATCGCAGTGGCAGCACAGCCCTTCATTGAGCTGATGAACCTTGGAGATATTTTGTCCACCAAACAGATCAAAAAATACTTTCTCCTGTTAAAATACCATGTGTTGGCACTAATACTACAGCACACTACCTTTCAGACAACAGCCTGAAAATGCATCCCATTTACCCCTTTATCCCTGTCATGGTTTTATTGCAGTTTAGATTTTCAAAAGTGCCTGCATGTTGTCCAGTGATTTGCAGAGTTTCTCAGATGAAAAACATGAAAAAACCCTCAAATTTCTGATCTTTACTGAAGGCTAGGGACATGAAACAAAAATCTGGTCATTTTATGTACAGAAAGCGATAAAAACAAAATCAGGACTCTCCCAAGGAATGCTACTACTAATACTGTTAAGTTTTACCATAGGTCATGGTCAAGCCTGAACTGTGTGTTCATTTAATTTTCATGTTTACTACTAGAATCCCAGGCAAGCTTGTCCACTCTCAGTATGAAAAAAAAGAGGTAAATAAAGAAGAAACACTTATAAAATGTTTCAAAAGAACAATATTTGGGACTTGGGCAGAAAACTTTGCTGTTTTCCCAAAGGAAAATTGTATTATTTTCATATGCTTTCTGGATAAAAATTACTCATTTGTCTTTTTGAATATGGATAACTTTGGTATTTCCTGCAATCCTGATAAACAAAATTGGGGTTTTTTCTCCTCTAATGAAAACCAAGATCTTTTGCTGTTGTTGACAGAGGACTTGTTGACTTCAGGTGTGAAGTTCTTGGTGAGAAATCAGCTCTAAATTTTATAACTACCAAGGTCAGAAGCCTTGTCAGGTGCATATCAATAAAGTTTCATAAGATTCAAAGTAGTTACGTTGCTGTATGGTAGCTGAGGATGTGAATTAAATTCTTGAAGGGGAAAAAATTACACTTTGAAATTACAGCAAGACTCGAGCTGTCTATAAATTAAGACACCTTCTCACAACTCACAAATAGAACAAATCTTTTAACAAGTGTTAAAAATTAATAGGGAGAGGAGAGAAGGAGATCAAAGCAAGGGTAGAAGCTTCAGAAAACTGTCAAAGCATCGACAGAAGAAATCTTTCAGCTTTAGTTCATAAGAAGAGACCAGAAAAGCATTTCCCCCTTGGTGGAATGAAACGGGTTTAAATCGAATAGAAGAGAATTTGAAATGAAATGTCTATAGGGAAAGAAGTTTCTTAATTCTCCTCCTACTGGGGAAAAACTTGCTTGATCTGAAATCTGAAATCAAAAGTTGTGAACTTTCTCACCCAAAATGTATCCAATTGCCTTCACCACTGAAGAAAGAGAGCATGTGAAATCCTTTAGACAAAGATGCACACATTAACATGCAGAACACGTAGTTACAGCTACAGAATTATCCCACCAGGATCAAATGATTTTGGAAAGAAGTTATTCTAGCTTCAGGTCCCACCTTCCAGGCTCCTCAAACCAGATTTCCACAGTGTTTATCCCAGAATAAAGTTTCTGGCACAGACTAATTGTGTGCTTGTTGTTACTCAACTTGATTTATTTGGCTCCTGACACTGATGGGTGATGGGTGCCATGAGCCATTTGCTAACACCCCATCACTGCTGCTGGATAGAGTTCTCTTCTTGCCACCTTCAAAGAAAAGGATCCTCAGAGAATAGATCAGGTCAGCAATTCTTGGAGATAAGGACCAACCATGACTGTGAATTACGCTGAACAGCCTAACTCGGGCTTCAGAAATATAGTGAGGAAGGGGGAGGAGTTCTTCAGCCCTTCAACTAACCTCCAACAACCCTCAGAAATCTAAGGATGGGCAAAAAAACCCATCTTGCTGATGTTGCAGCTACATGCCACGTAACACCAAACACAGAGAGAAACCTTTGTGTCAACTGTGGAGACTTCAGAGATTATACCTGTGTCAGACAGGGATTAACAGAGACTTCAAACACTTTCACAGTCCTATAGAAGTCCAGGTGTTAGGTGTCAGTAAGGTAGCCATCTGAGCTCACACTATAACTGGGGAGAAGCAGCTGTCCCCAGTGGGAGCTTGTCCCATTTTCAGACAAATGTCTAAAATAGGGGACCAGTTTCCTTCTCCGTAGGCAGAGTCCTCCATCAAACTGAAGCTGGGAGTCTTAACTACTGAGAACCTGACACTGGAGGAGAGGAATCTCACCCCACATGAATTGCTTGTCCCAGGTCACATAAGCATCTCGTTGCAAAGATGGTTCCTAAATTCGAGTTTAGCTCAGGCACTTCTTCGTCACTGTTCCCTGGCAACAAGGTAGGACACAGCTTAAGAGCTTGCATTTAGTCTTGCAGCCTTTGCATGCACGGCTAGCAGAGAGACCCATGTGGCCTGTGACAAGCCTTGCAGTATGCAGACAAGCCAGAGAAAGATAAGGGCAGGTAACAGAACATATCTATAATTGCTTTAATGGAAAAAAAAAAAAAAAGGAAAAAGGAAAAGAAGTTGGTTCATCTAAATCCTTCACAGCCCTCAGTACAGCAAATAGATTTTATTTTAGGTTCATCCTGCCAACAAGTACCATTTTGATTTGTACAAACAGAATGAAGACAATTAATCTTCAAAAAACCCAGCAACTGGTAAAAATATCCATGGCCTTATTTAGCAGTGTTCCGTATTTTTAAAGAAATGTTTTATCTTCCATCTTCTAGTCAAAGGGCACAGTTATTTTTTTTTCTGCCAGAGTTATCGACTTTTCTCTATTTTGAGACCACTAGAGAAAAGAAAATGACGGGGAGCTAAGGCTTGTCCAACAGCTTTCAAGATGTGTTGAAAAGGTAAGAGTTACTGCCTTTCTCCAAGCAAGTACCAGTAATATACTGTACAGCCCGTGTCTCTTGGACAGTTTGACACAGTCTAGCTTCACTGAACCACTTCTGATTTACACCAGCACTAAAAAGGGGAGGGGGAGAAAGAAGTCAGACATTGTAAATCTTTTCACTGAGTGGCATTTTGAAGGGCTCGTACATCACTTTGAAACTAAGGTCTAGACTCACAATACAGATGACCTAAAGAATAGCTTATATGCCCCAAAGCCTCTTCTCTTTTCCTCAGATATCATTTGCTTTAGTAGAAGATATTAACTCTTCCTACAAAACCTGTCTCAATGGACTTGCAAAGGTATTTGAAGCCAAAGTCCCGTTGACTGTAAAGCTAACACCTCCAGGATATTTACTTACTGCAGCTCACTAATATTAGAGACAACATTTTAATGAGCTATACAGCAACTTAACAGCATGATTTTCTTTGAGTGTCAATGCAATAAGGTTTCTAAATCATTTGTGAAAGCATCAGCCTTCACAGTTCATTATTTATACTGCAGAAAAGAAGCAAGCATTGGCAGTTCATGATCTGGCAATGCAAAGACACAGCTGTGAGCATTAGAAGAGATGTTCATCGTCATGCACTCAGTGGCTCTGCCAGGGTCTCTGAACAAGGGACAGGATGAGGCTGTGTTTTATTCAGTGCAGCGTATCCCCATCTCCCGTTGTGTTGGAGGCAGAGAAATAAAACAGGTGTGATTCCAGCCTGCCTTAGCACATGCATTTTTCACACAACGATATCAGATTCTTCGCCCATTTGCCATAACACACCTTCCCGCAGCTTCACAGTTCATAGAGATCAGAAAATTAAGGCAACACCTCAATGAAGTGGCTTCTCCAGCTTCGATCCGATACACTTGAGACACTAGGAGATGTCTCACTGGGCTGCAGTAAGGGTGATGAGCATCAGCCCATTCAGCTGCACTGTGCAAGACCTCAGTTTTGAGCACACTTTTTGGGCAGGATTCAAAGTCTTCGTTAGGCTAAGACTCTGGCATCCAGACAGGTCATATGGATACCATTATGGAAAGAGAGAAAGAGAGAAAGAAAGAGAGAAAGAGAGAAAGAGAGAAAGAGAGAAAGAGAGAAAGAGAGAAAGAGAGGAAGGAAGGAAGGAAGGAAGGAAGGAAGGAAGGAAGGAAGGTAGGTGCGGGACCTCCTTCAACAGAACACAAGGACTACCATATTGAGCAGTGCTGTAATGATGTGCAGTTTTAATGAGTTAAGAGAAAGAGCTTCTAGTCTGGTAATCTTATCAATGGTAGGATCTATGTCACCAAAGATTACACATCAACAGCGTGGGTCTGAGCATCTGAGGAAATTGTCTGAGACTCCCATCCTAGCATTTGAAGTCTAATCAGTGGAGTTTAGGGTGCAGCTCATCCAGCTAAATGCAGGCAGCACTGACAAGAGTCTGTATTTGAATAGCTCTATTTCTATTATAAAGGGATCCTAGGCTCACTTACATTTATATCCTTATAAGCATTGCAATTTTTCTTATGAATCTAAACCAAGCATTCCACTGATTTACTGCTGATGGAAAAGGATTAAACCGATCCAGTTTGAATGACCCGGCATAAGACCAAGGTAAGGAAAGTGTTAAGTCCTCAACCACAATAGAACTCAACTAGATAAGGCTTTAAATCCAGAAAAATCCACCAGCTCACAAACACCAGCACGACCAGCAGACAACGTGCCGATATATCCCTGCACAAGCACTGAAACTGGTGAGGTTAAAGTGAGACTGGAGGTATCCATTACCCCTAACTCAGACACGAGGCTGACACACTATACTTGACCAGATGTCATATGCAAGAAGCCTTATCTGGCAGTGATGATAAAATTACTGATCTGCTGGTGACAACTCCACTGGTTCTTAAAACTGCATTAGCAATTAGTCTACTGAAATATTAAAGTTAATAGTTACAGCTCCAGCACAACATACCATTATATGGTGATTCAGAGACTGAAAGCGTAATTATAGACTGAATTTTGCGGCAAATACATTGGTTGGGCTTGAGACAATATTTAAAGGCATGTGTGGGCAGTTACAAAATACTTCCAGAAACCTGAACAAAGACTTTTGCAGAGGATTATAAAACGAAGTCTTTGAAGAGCAGAAGTAGCATGTTAGCCATGTCCTTTCCTCAAACCATATTACTACACTGTCACTTACTTAGCAATGGATTAAAGTGCTTTGTACTGAAATCCTATTAGCGGCTAACACCAACGCAATACAAAATCTGTGTCTTGGAGGTGCAATGTTGTGCCTCTGTCCTACTTGTAGCAGTGGTATAGAGAGATGATAGGAAAAAAACTGATTTTAAAAGTACAATGAAGTTGGAACATCTCAGCACAATTTTTAAAGCATGTGCCTGTTTTTACCATTTTCCTGCCACATATTTTCTTGTTACTAATAGCCTCTTCTTTCAAAGCTAATAAATACACACATATCAAAGTGTTAATCATGCCAGGAAAGAGGACAGTGAGGGTCACTTGTACTTGTCCAAAAATGCTGGGTTGTGTCATTGGGTACAATCTCCTTCATTCCTTCCTGGGCAAGTTAGCATTCAGCTGCCTTGCTCCCGTGGACAACCAAGCCTCAGAAACATCACTTTATCCAATGCTTTTCCCTGTCAGCGTAAATCGCATCCTTTGTCCCCACAGTGCATAATTTGCCCAAACGACTCACTCATATATTTATAGCAGAATGAGAAAATATCAGCAAAGTAGCTTTATTCTCCTTGTCTAATCTGTGGCAGACCTGCCCTATGTGGTTGTGCAGAACCAGGATGCAGTCTTGCCCTGAATTACTACAGGGATTCAGAGATGCCCAACAACATTAATCTAACAGAATGGCTCTAGGACCTTGCCCCTGACCCCAGGATGCAGGCCCAGACTGAAAGGGAAGGCTGACACAGAAATGTACCTGCGGATCCATCACTGTCTGGGCAAATGTAAATTAGAGCCAGAAAACACGTACCTCAGAAGATGTCCTTAAAGCCTATAGTTTTATGGTCAAGAGCAAGTCTTAGAAGCTTGAGGTTTCTCAACTCCTCTTTTACCACATGGTGTCCAGGCTCCCACAAAATCAAGGTGCCCACTCACAGTTGTGTAGATCCATTTGAGCTGCCCTTTGGGATTTTACCCTGCCACCAGCTGATACTCCAGAGGTCTGGAGGTGTCCTTCTGGTCCCCGATTACATCCACCAGACACAAGTGGTGGGTATCTTAAGGCATCTCAAGAGGAGATGGATGCCTATGATTAAGTCACCGAATATCACCCACTGCACATTACTCAACACCATCAGTGGGGATTCAGTTCTACCTAAAGCAGATGCCTCCTGTTTGGACAATACCTCAACTCCACTGTCGAGATCTCCAATAATAGTAAAAATATAAACCTGTACTGCAGAAATAGGTATCCTAATGGAGCATCTGAATCAAAGAGCTGTGTGTTAGTGGACATGGGTCCCAATCTCAGCCACTTCAAATGATCTCCAACAACTGATTTTCATTGGGTTTTGTTATTCTGCAGATGCAGAATAACTGATGCATCTGCAGATGCAGTCATTTTTTTTTCTCCAGTTGTTACACTCTCTTTAAACAACATTAAAACTAATGCAAACCAGAGGAGTGTCCAGGTGGCCCAAGAAGCTTTTGCATACAGAACCGAAGTGCTCAAATCAGTCCACACATTATTGCTCCTCAAGCACATTCTTAATAGGCTGGCAGCTAACCTCACGTGCACGTAGAGGACCACAGGCACACCAACTTACAAATCTGGACTGGGCACTTCTGCCAAGCAAATTTTGTTGGAAGGGAGTAGATCTTGGTAGGAATGGAAGGGTGAAGTCCTCAATATCTCATCATGTCAAGCCAATTGCTCCAAAATGTGGTAAACTTGTTACTCCTTTACTACAGAAAAACTGCAATTTGCCGCAACAGCATCAACTTTCCTATGACACAAGGGACTGTCACTAGAACATGCATCTTACTGAGGGTGCCTGTGAATCTCGCCTCTTTTTGGAATTTGTGTATGAGAATCCTGCTTAAAACCACCAAAGAAATGCTATTTTACAGTCTTTGTTTACATTTCTGATATTATTTCTCTGTTTTGTATTTGTAAAGGGAAGGTTTTTATAAAAAAAAAAAAAAACACAAAAAACACCCCAAGAATCAAATTAATCCTGATGGTATTTTCCATCAGCAACCACTCAGCTAACTATTTAATTTTAGCCAGAAAATAGTTTATACAGTACATTTCTCAGTAGCATTGTCTAAGAGTCAAAGCAGACAATCTTTCATAACTTGGCTGTCTGCCATGACAACTTTCCTGGTCCAGTTTCCATTTATTAATATTTATTGTTGCAGTTTTTTTGCCTCTTCACAGCAAAATATAGTGTTATAAAGAGATTGGAAGTGTCATAAGAGACAAAGGCAACATTATGAAGACAAAAATGGCCCTAAATTTCCTAGCAAAATTCTATATTGTACATAGCAAAAAATTGATGCAGTTGCATTTCTCAAGTAATAGCATCAGTATTTATAGTCCCAAGTGTCATAATTTTATTTCAGCTGTAGAATATTGTTTGTCGAGACTCTAAAGAAGAATCTCTGGGGATTAACCTTTCCTCTGTTTGTCTGATAATGTAAACTTCAAATAGGTTGGCAAACGGGACTAAGCTGAATCATCAAGCTCTGCTGATCAGATTTTTACTGGGCTTCAAGATCAGATATTTCTTCTCTACTTTTTAAAGTTCACATATTTTATCTCAATGAATTTGTTTTTTTCCTAATTATTCATTGGGCCATCATCTTTGCATGCATTATTCATTGGGACGTCAACTTTGTATGCATGTACCTGTGCCCCAGATGAGTCAGGTTCCTCGTAAACCAGAAATCAGCTGAAGCCTGAGGACATATTTTGGACAGATAACGTCTTTATGACCAGTGAATGCTGCAATTATTGGTTAAAAACTCTATTGCCTAAGTTATTTATAAGGTCAAACTGCACTGCAGTACTGATGTGGAACCTTGTACTCTAGGATAAATGTTAGAACTGGGATAGTGCTGTGAGTGATGCAGATTGTTGCTTCTACAGGATCGTACCTCTAAAAAGGCACATCTGGAAGAGGCCAGGATGGATTAATCTCCTTTAGCTTTCAGCCTGTCCCTTATATTCCCTTTATGGTAAATGAGAGGAAAATAGATACTTTAAAGTCACAACCTGTCCAGTTTCAGACTTCTACTTTCTCCAATACAGGTCTCTGCCCTAGTAATATCCATTTTTATTTTTTGGCCCTCATGGGAAAACAATGATGAGACCACATGAACTCATCCCTGTGTCGAGAGATGTTCCCTATGCAGTGTCAAGAGATGTTCATAGCCCAAACTCTGAACCAGCCAGACAGTTTCATTCCCTGTTGTAGACCTGCTGGAGCACTGAAGACCAGATTTTCCTATTTAAGCAAATAACAAAATGGAATTCTTACATATGTATTTATTTTGAACAGTACTCAGCACCTTCACACTCAGCCAAAAAACAAGTAGAAAACAACTGCTGGAAGATTTGATGAAAGCCTATATGAAAATTTAATTCAACAGGAAAAATTTCACTTTGGTTTTGCTTGTAACAGTTTATGCGGATTCTTTTCTGTGTTAAGGGCCTGACTCTTGCCTTTCACCCTCAGGAAATCTCTGGTTGCAAAGACAGGTAGCAAAGGTAGTTGATATCACAAATTTATGGGTGGACAGCTTGCTCTGGATATGAGCATTTTAGGACATGCACAATGATTATTCTGATCTTGTAACATGAATAAATAATGAAGATCTGTGACAACTGCATAGTAAAATTCAGGACAGAAGTTCACAACTAGAAGTGCATGTTTATTGTTTACTCTAAGCTATAATTCTGTTTAAAAATGGAAGACTAACTCGTTTGCTGGTAAATTGCAATTTATTTTCACCTACTTTATAAGTCCTGAGATGTTTGGACAGGGCTTAACATGACCAAAAAAAAATCCTATATGCAATATCCTTTCATTTGCTTTTGGTGTGGTACATGAAATAGTCTCTTAATTTTAGAAAGCTTTTTCTTTGTGAATCAACATCATTAGCAATCAAAGAAACAGCTATGAGCATTGAGTGCAAATGTTTGAACTTCTATAATTTGCATGTCATTAATAAGCAGGCTGGCAGAGTTTGGTCAGAAAGTTTTCTTTGAAAGTTTCTATCGCTGTTACAACTTGAGTCATGGTAGCAACAGTGTGATGCCCAGTTCCAACTAATGAAGGGCTTTGGGGAGCCAGGAGTTGCATCTATCACAGTGAATGGCAGCCCAGGGCTTGCCCGTTGTGGCCTGAACCTCCACTCACACAAATCTCCCTCAGTGAGGAGACAGAGTTTGAATCCACTCCAGCAAGATCATCGTTTTCCGATATATGTTCATCTTTGTGCATAGGTCAGCTGCCTGTTTTACTTCTCCTCTCTCTCTTTATTGGAGTAGTGGACTGCCAAAATACCTAGCAGACCGGAGAAGAGCAAAGTGGTCCTACAAAAAGGACGTTGAGCCCATTTACAAAACCAGGAGATACAGAGAGGTGAAGGTGACTGCCCAAGGGTGTGCAGAAAATGTATGCTAGTGCTTGAAAACAGGTCCTCAAAATGCAAGTCTAATATCCAGAGGCTTAAAAACCAAGGAGTAAGAAGCTGTCATTAAATTATTCGTAGATTGCCTTGGGGAAGCAAAAATAAAATACCTCGTACCATACAGACAGAGGTAGAGAGGCAAAAATAATCAAACATCAAGTCAAACAAAACTAGTTGCCTTGGCTAGTCAGGTTTTCCCTATTTTCTGCCTCTAAACTTCATGATCCGGATGGTTATTTTCATCATCTCAGTGAGCCGCAATAATCAGCCGAATGACATGAACCAAACCCACAACTGGGGAAAACAACTCCGATCCCTTTGATTAAAAACAATCAATAATGCAGCGTAAAGGGCTCCAGCAGGTAAGGGAGGGCTGATGACTCAGGGGGTGCAATGGAAAAGGCCAAGTGAGCGAAACGCCGAGCAGCCTTCCCTCCCCTCCTCTCCCGTGGCTGCCGGCGGGGAGAGCGGGGACACGGCGCAATAACTCCCCCGAATATTGCAATCTATAGTTCACTGACCCCAAATGATTGCTGCACTCCTCTCATGCGTTCAGTAATTTTCTGTCCTGATTCAGCGGGATTCAAGCGGGCAACCCAAAAGGAACGAAACTCTCCAGCCCTGCTTAGAGAAATTAATAAAAAGCTGAAATCACAGCCCCCTGCTTCCCCTCATAATTTTTTCATGTTGGGTTGGGGAGTCGGTTTTAAAACCTCCTTCAGATCTAGCCACAAGTGTTAGCTACCTCATTGACTCGCTGTGAATGGCCTCATCATTAAAGAGGCAGTTTGAGGCAACATCCAAAAGACCTACCAGTGGACAACTTCAGGACACACTTGTGCCCCAGCTCAGAAAAGTGCTGAGGGACAGGCTGAGCCCCTGAGACCATCCTGATGTTCCCACACCTTGCAGAAGCCCTAAAGTCCCTGCTGCGTTCAAGGAATTAGCATGATATTAAGACAAAGACATTTCTTCAAAGAGAATAAACCCACAAAAGACCTAAGAACTCCAGCAATTTGCACAGGGTGAATTTTTCTGGTGAAGGAAAATTTTATCCCTGAGGTACCCCAAACCCTGCCTTTTTTTGGTGGGGGTTTTGCGTGTTGTGGTTTTTTCTATTTAAAATTTCCCCGGTTGCTTAAAAACAAGACAATGTGATCAAATATGTGTTCTGAAGATGCACCTGCCCGCAGCCATGGGCCTGTCATGTCTCCTGCTCAAGAGGCACTTGGGAAGCTGTGATAACTCATCCTCATGCATGAAACTAAATAAATTTGCTGTGATATTTGGACCCCGTACCCACATTTGAGCCCTGTTATTCAGATCGCTTCAGGCACACATAGTCACCTTTCTTGGCCATTGCTCAGACATTGGTGGCTCTTTGGTCCCCATAATTATTCCTTACCATCATGAATTAAGACATCAAAGAGCCAGGCTTCCTGGTGAGGCTCAGACTTTCACAGTCCAGTGTGTAGCTCCACTGAAACGCTAGAAACTCCTCCATGTCTGGATGCAGGGGACTTCTCAGCTGCTACTTTGTCCTCTAGACTTGCTGGTCTTCCCGACTGTTCCAATATGATCCCATAGGTACCAGCCAGCTGCCAGGCTGCAAACACCACCATCCTCAAGCCAGCCCCCTAGTTTTGCCCGAGGCCATAAAGCAACAGTGAACAGACTCTTAATTGTTCAAATATTCACCGCATGAAGCAAATTTTCATATGAATATTTCATACAGGCAATTTTTAAGCAAATTGCTACTCTTTACTGAATCTGCTCTATCTAGAAGATGCCACCTGTGCTGGCCATTAGAAATTATGAAAATAACATGGGTCTTCCCAACACAAGGTGGATGATTTATTTGCGGTTTAATATTATCTCCCGGTTTTACTGCAGGCAGCAGCATTCTCTGTTGTTGACACTGCAATCCAGATGAGTTTTGATTGTGTTCAGTTACACCAACATATGCATGCGTTCCTCCAGCAGTCAGTAACAAAAGCAAAACAGACTCAACTTTTACAAGCACCAAAGACAGCCCACGTGCTTGAGATACATAAAAACGTTTGGCACAGAACAAAATTTATAGCAACCCTCTTAGTGCAAGATGCATCACAGCAAAATCTTGATTTGACTAAGTGTTTGATATTCTCATGCAGCCATTACTGCTAACGGGATTCATAAGTCACATTCCTTTAGCACATGTAACTTTAAAGGGGGTCACTCACTTTGTGTTTAAATCTTACTATAAATTTCCCTAGAGGAAAACCTGCAAAGGATGCAGTCATCCTTCCCAGCCAATGGAGACAAGTGTCCAATTTGCAATGATCTAAAAGATTTGAACTCAAGGATGAAAAGGAAATATTAATTTTTTTTCACCCTGCTTTCAAAATTTCTATTACAATAAAGATCCTGCCTCCAACAAGGATCTATGTGTTATACTAATGCAAAGACAGCAGCAGTGCAGTAGCATATAGAGGTATGGCTGGGAGTAAGGGAACAAGTTTCAGGTGATCCTGGCAGATTTGCTGGATGTGGTGAGGGAGATAAGAGCAGCAAATTCCCAGCAGGAGGCTGACTTGTCTTTATAAAAGGAAAAGAAAGTGAATCTGCCTAGCACTTCCACAGCTGCCCCATCCTGTGCTAAAAATTTAGGCATGCCTTCAAAACATGATATTTCTGTTTTCTTAGATGGTTGAATGAATAGTGCAAAAGGGAACGATAAGCCCGCCTTAACCATTAGAGTTGAATCAGCTGAGGTCACTATTCCTCAGCAGGCACCTAAGAGTTAAATTTTATCTGCTGCAAAGCACAGGAAAATCAATTCACTCAGACTGTCAAGGAAGAATAAAAAGAGCAGAAGAGGAGCATCCACACAGCCAGCTACTGCATCTCAGCTGGGAAACAGGTACCACCTACAGTGGCTTGATCCTTTGGATGGCTAAGATCACCCCACAGGGTACCATTCCAGATCCCCTGTAAGCTTTATTTTCAGCTACAGTTATGTCCACTTCTGTCCTGTGAAGACGTCTTTCCCTACAACTAGAAGAGATTATTTTTGAGAACAACAGAGACCTCCTAGGACAAGAGAAACGTCAATTTCTGCTTCCCAGCAAAGCCCTTCACACTCCTAAGGGAAACTTTGATGGGAAACATTCCCCCAAACTGGGGAATATAATGTTAATGTGTAGAAGCCAAAATTAAATTTTTTTCAGCAGTGGCCTGTATCCCAAGACACTTTGCATCAGGGTTTAGATGAAAATATTGTCAAAACCCAACTTAACTCAAAGAGATATTTAAAGATCTACTACTACCTCTCTTGTACTCATGAATTTAAGACTCGGTACAGCTCATACTTGCTGCTTTACCAGCAGGACACCTTCAGATAATTTGATTCTGGCAATAGCATAACACTTTTTCTAATCACGTCAGACTCCCCCACCAGATGTTGTGCTCTGGAAGCCCTCACCATGGTTTCTCACACCGTGGTGCTTTTGTAAATGCTGCAACTCATAGCTGCCACATACCCCACTACATGATAAAAATTAAGACACTTTATGTGAAGCTTTGAATACTTCTCAGAGGAGAAGCTGCCTTCTTATTTAGATTGGCAGAACCAGAAATGAATCTGATAAAGCTGTAGGGGAAGAGTCGTGGAGGAGAGAAAACTTGTTTCATCCCACAAGGAGATCCTTCCAGCTTACTGCTTGCAGGAACGAGGGACTAGTCCCTTAAGATTGCTCGCATGTTTTTGGAGATCCCGTGGGAATAACAAGCTGCAGCTTGTTAACACACAAAATAAACTCAGCAGTGCTGCAGAGAGCCCAAACAACTTTAAAAGCTTCTGACAAATGTATACTGTTGCCTGCAGGTGATGTTTCCAAAGGAATGAGGTGTCACCAGAGCTGATACAACTCAGCTGACATCTGAATGGTTAGTGAGTGCCATTAACAAGCCAAGCACCCTCAACAACATTGTTTTGTTTTCCATGGTCCCTGAAGTAGGAAATCTCCATCACTAGCTCCTCTAAGCCTGTGGAGACATGAGCTCTCAGGAGAGGTCCATATCTAAGTCACCCAGAGCCCATTCCCCTCTGCTACCAGGACCACATCACAGAGTCACAGAATCACAGAATCTTCATGGTTGGAAGGGACCTTTGAGATCATCGAGTCCAACTCTACACACACAAAAAAACCCTGACCACAGAGTCACAGAATCACAGAATCTTCATGGTTGGAAGGGACCTTTGAGATCATCGAGTCCAACTCTACACACACAAAAAAACACTGATCCAACAATCTTGGGCACCAGAGTATGCCCTGAAGTGCCACATCTACATGTTTCCTAAACACCTCCAGGGGTGGCGACTCCACCTCCGCCCTGGGCAGGCCACGCCAGTGCCTTACCTCCCTCTCAGTAAAGTAATTCTTCCTAATATCTAATCTAAACCTCCCCTGCCACAACTTCGTACCATTTCCTCTGGAAAGGAAATGAAGGAACCAGAAGGCATGTCTGTCCACTGAACCTGTCCCTAATTTTCCTGGTTCAGGATGGACTCAGCTGGGTGTCAGAGGTCCTGTGGTCCATCTCCCTGCTCCCTGGATGGTTTCTCCACTTTTCCCAGCACCCATTTTATATAAACTCAAGCACACCATGGGAGCTGTGAGTGGACGCCCCTGCATGCCCACCCCTGAATGGGTGCTGCAGCCTCTTGCCCCCACTAATAATGGTCTCTTTGTCCTCTGTGCTGCTGGAAAAAAAGCAGACCATGGGAGCTGTGAGTGGACGCCCCTGCATGCCCACCCCTGAATGGGTGCTGCAGCCTCTTGCCCCCACTAATACGGTCTCTTTGTCCTCTGTGCTGCTGGAAGGAAAGCACTTCCACATATTCAAGTCATTTTTAGGAATTTCAAAGCTGATAAGTATCCAATAAAGATTAATTTTCACCCTTTTTATTTGAATAAAAGTTAAAATTTGTCATTGGAGTTTCATTTTTAAGCATATGAGTCTAACAGTGATAGAAAACTCATTTTATTGACACATCGTGTTAACAGGAACCGAACGCTTCAGCCAGTCAGTGACTAATATTCAAAACCTTTTTTTTTTAGGGCTGATTTGTTTATCTGTAGTATAGTACAATTAAGAGAACAAGACACTTTTCAGCCAACAGAGTAGCAGGGAGACAATGATGGTGCTGAGTTAGCAGATGTACATCACAGGGAGATGCTCAACCTGCTCCTCCCAAGACCGGGGATCCCAGCTTTGCGCTCCAGCTCCCTTTAGTGACAGTTCATTCCTCTCTGTGTATCCTTCTCTATCAGGCTGTCTTCTAATTTCTTGTGTGCTTCCCAACATGATCCAGGCTCAGTCCAAACACTGCATTACACGTGCTGTGAGATTATAACCTTCCCCTCTGCAGGTCACCTTCTGAGTTAGCATAAGCTAAACCTGAAGATGAATCTTCATGCAACAAGCATATCCAAAAGCTTGGATCATAGAAAGAGACTGGAAATAAGAAAACAAAAACAAAAACAAAACCACACAAGAATACACAAATAACAGTATGAAGTTTCTCTCCTTCAGATGTTGTCATTTCTCCACCTTAAAGAGCCCAACTAGACCTCAATAAGAAGCTTTAAGGGTAAAATTGACCATACATTGTGCAGTAGCTGGATTTCTGATTGCATTTATAACAGAGCACACAGCATGGCTGTGACTAAATGTTTCATGAAGAAAAGCTGTTCCTTCCCTACTTCAAATGTTTAACAGCATTAACATAATCAGAATTACAATTTATCCTGCGTTGTCTTTCTATTTCTCTTTCACTTTGTGAGTTTCTTTAGACAGCAATAGAGATTTTAACAAAAACCTGAACAGAACCAGATTGATCTGCAGGGAAATCAGCCTCATTTCCTTAGATACGACTCCATCCTCCTTCCCCAAATCATCCCCTGCATACCCTCTGCTTTCCTTCTCCAGCATCCTCAGCCCCTTGCTTGTTCTTTTGCTCATGTTGCCCCCTGAGATAAATGCCATAACCATCAGCCATAATGTCCTTTAGGCATGATTAGACTATTACTGTTAGATACCCTGAAATATGAGAGCAAGTGTTCAGCCTCGGGAAGACATGGGCGATCCTTTTAGATTATGCTGGTGCCACGTACAGGGAACGGCTTGTGAAAAGGGAACAAGTTTCAACAAAATGAGCACCTGGGGAGCTGACTTTTCCTGCGAGCCAGGCACTGGCTTAAGAAATGATTACTCAAAATGTTACTTGCAACAAAGCCAGATTCAGATTCTCTGTCACCAATTTTTCTTTCCTTTGAAGCAGAATGCAAAGCCCTGGACAATCATTGCCACTTCATAGTCAGTTTAATTAATATGCTAAAAAGCCACTGCTGTCAATAAGAAGGGCAGCAATATAAAATAGAGCCACCATCCTCCTGCCATGGAAGTTACTGATCACATTTGCTTTTATTTCAGCATGAGCAGATTCAGGTCTAGATAGAGTATTCTCTGAAGGAGAATCTTAGAAGTCAGTCGCAGGGTAAAATTAACACCTGCTAATTGATCAAGATTTTAGTGATTGCATTTCCTAAAAGTAATGACTGTGCAGAAAAAAAAAAAAATAAAAAGTAACACGTCTCTGTTTTCCCATCTGTTCAGAATTAACTGCTGCGGTTTCTATCTCTGGTTTTTATTTAAATAGTCTTTGCCCTAGAGAAAACAGTTCCTTTGATGTTATAGTTGACCTTTTGGGTTTACTCTACGTAAATATTTTCCCCTGGAGAAGGTTCCCATCTCTGCAAAAAAAAAAAGGAGGGAAAATAAATCCAACTCTTTTCTTTTAGTCCTAGTTACATTCAACATTTAAATAATCGCAGAAAGGTGATCAGATCTGGGATCAGCATTTTAAGTTTCCCCAACAAGCTTTCCTATATTAAACCATGATTCCACAGGAATAAGCCACTGCTTTTGAAAACCTGTTTCTTACTCACTGGATTCCTGTAGGATTTTGGCTTAGCTAACTGTAAATTATCTTTTAATGAAGCCACCTTCTGAGTACTAGGAAAGGTAATGATACTTCTGGTAGGGAACACGTGAGGAGGAAAATTCTCACATGGGTATTTAGCATCATACTGTATAAACAATTACAGCATTCAACGTCTGCAGAAAATCAAGTGGCAAATCAGCAGTGAATATCAATTATACATCTGCTGCATCACAGAGGCAGATGGCACTTTAATTGTACATCAGAAACATCATGGACAATTTTCCCCATCCCGGCCTCATTGAAACAGTGGCTTTAGCACCTAAAAATATCAAGGCAGGGTATGTATGTAATGACTCACTTAAGAATTCATTTTCATTTGAAAAATAAATATTCCACCATTAAACCAATAATAATCCTCAAGATTCATAGCTCATATGCAGCAGCCATGCGATCTTGATCTAGCTAAAACCTTTTATCGATGAAAAGCAATAAGGTGACCGTACGGGTCACACCACTCAGCTCAGAGTGTGAAATTGTCAAAGAATTTCAAGATCAATGAGCCAAATTGTTTTGATTGCATCTGTAGGAATTGGAAATGTCACGGAGATAAGCAGAGCAATATGGATTTACACTCGCCTCCCAGCTTGATCCTAAGAAAAATATCAAATCTTTCTTTCTCAGGCAGGAACATTTCGGGGGAAGTTTTATGGAACTTAAACAGACTCAACTACACCTACTGACCACTGAGAAATCAATTGACACCAGACTATATCTGAAAGAGTGACTCTGGCTACCCAGAGACAGTTGTGTTAGTGCACAAATACCAGAAGTGTTATGAATAGGGACTCTTTATCAGGGAATGTAGTCATAGGACTAGGGGTAATGGTTTCAAATTGAAAGAGGGGAGATTTAGATTAGATACTAAAAAGAAATTCTTGACTCTGACGGTGGTGAGACACTGGAACAGGTTGCCCAGAGAAGCTGTGGATGCCCCATCCCTGGAGGGGTTCAAGGCCAGGCTAGATGGGGCTTTGAGCAACCTGGTCTGGTGGGAGGTGTCCCTGCCCATGGCAGTGGGATGGAACTAGATGATCTTTATGGTCCCTCCCAACTCTAACTATTCTATGATTCTATGAATGCTTACTTAATTAAAGGCTATTAAAAATTAAAACTGACTGCTCTTTTATTCAGAGATGACTATATATTATTCTGTTTGCATAGGCTTTGGCAATTAAGCCACCCCTGCTTTATTATACATGGACAATAATGCAGATTTCAAACAGGATTTGTTCCTTACTCCCATTATGTACAAAACTGCTGGCTTTTTTTATTTGTTTGCATGGTCATACAGGCCTAAAATGTCCAGTAACTCTCTGACATCAGTTTACATTTCATCATTCAAGCAGATAGCACTCAATTTCTCTTCTCCCCCCCAAGTATATTTGGGACTAGCCACAACAGACACATCTTATTTGCAGTGTCAACACAGATGCATTTTCTTGGGAGAAATGTAGAAAGCTAAAGACTGAAACCCGTATTTGGAAGCGGTAGCTCAAGTAAATCACCAGAAACAAACCAAACAGGAACATTCGAAACAGAATCCATGTCCAAGACACCAAGCACCTCTGGACTTCACAGCCAAGGTTTAATTCCTACTGGTGAATCAAAGCTCTCATGGAAATTTCACATGGGTGACTCTTTATTTAGCTCTTCAAATTTAAATGGTGCATCTAAAAATGAGAAACTCCCTAAAATGACCCAAGTGCTACCTGACCAAAGAAGTCCAATAATAAAACTTTGATTGGAAGAATGAGTCAAAATATTCCCACAACACAAAACCATTTGTGTCTGAACCAGTGTAAGCAGCATGCCCAGTTTTCTTGGATAGCAGTGGGTAGCAGGGGCTGCATCTGATATTACATACAGAGCAGGAAGAGAATTCAAGTGGAGCAATCCATCAGTAGAGGACTCCGAACAAATAAGCTTTTGCCTATATACTGCAGTTAGGATGGTGACAAAATGAGTTTCTATATTGATCAAGAGGGCAATACAAGTGTTTTCCTATGGAATTTTTTAACTCCTGACTCCAAAACAAAATTTCAGAGTGGGAAAAATGCCCCACTGCTAGCAACTTCAGCAAGTTAAAAAACTTCCTCCTCATTTCTCTTGTGCCATCACTGTATCTTCTGCTGTCTGTAATTTTGTCTGTTTAGAGCTGAAGTGCTTCCTCGCAATCTCATTAAAGCCAGTGGTCTCAGAATACTAATTCAAGGGCTCTTGTCCACATGAAATACTCAACCTATTTTAAACACATAATTTGAGAAAACAGCATTCAACACAATGCTGTATTTAATATAGTAAATAGTGCTATTATTATTGATATCTTGTTAAAGGAAGGTAAAAAAAATAAATAAATTTTCATTCTTTTGGTTTCATTAGCACTTTCTTTGTCTTTAACTAGAAAAAATGGAATTCTCAACCACACCAATCTGCCAGGGGAGGTAATGCTATTAATCCTTCTTAGAACACTCATTTTTTAATTTTAGTTTTCATTAGAAATATCACCTTGCTGCTCTGGGGACTGTGACCTACAGAGCAATATGAGGGACAGCACACAAGCAAATCTCCCAATAGCTCCTGCTTGAGCTGGAAGTTAGAAGCCCCTCTGGAGGCTGTAGGATAAGCAGAATCAAGGCTGGTTTTCATGAGAGGGTTGATTTTGGTCCATCACCAAAGTCTTGAAAATTCAATCCAGGCCTGGAATATCAAGACAAACACAACTGGCCCAACGAGTAACAGCAACTGCCCCATCTGCCCCATAGCCACCTTGCCCGGTGTCCATGCCTTGCTGCTAAAGAAGCCAACACCAGGGATCAGTTGGGTTTTTGCTCAGTTATTGTCCTTCCCCTTGGGCCTGCCAGTAAGAACACAACCTGTGCCATTCCTTTTGGAAGGCTTGTGATCATCCTCAAAAACACCTCAATTAATTGGGCCCTGTTTTTAAGAAAGTGGGCAAACTCTAATCTCATGAAAATCTATGTACATGAAGAATAAATGAGAACAGTCTTGACTCCCAGATCTCTGAAATAAGACCAGAACAAGGAAAATGGGGTTTTGAAAAGCTCATTCCAACTTTTTTCTATTACAATGGCTTATATAACAGCAGCTATAATGACCTTCACTAGACATTTCCTTGAGTACTAATGACCTGGGGTTAATGGCCCAAGGCATGGTTTTATGCAGTCAACTATCACAGCCAGCAATTAATTACCAGGAAATACAATGTGCTTTGACCACTATGGCTCAATTAGCCTCATATTATTCAAAAATGAAAAACATTTCAATCTTATTTACTGTGAAGCTGTCCCAGATTTTACTTTAATATATTAGATTAAAAAAAACTTCAACCTATATTAAGCCAAACATATGTTCTACAACACTCCTCCATTAACTTCACACAAATTATGAGAGCCAAAGCCGAGTGTCTTGCAGTATGAGGATCATCACAGCCTGCCCACAGACAGAAAAATATTGTGGGGCAAGGCTCTGTGTGAATTCTGCTTCTGCACTAGCGAAACCACTGTAAGAATAATTTTCATATCTCTGGTGGCTGTAAATGGATTGAGAGAAGGGAGGACAGAGAAGGACACACTGCAGAGAGCAACCCTTCATTGGTAAGAGGTGGGCAGTGTCTGTTGGGGTAAGGTCAGGGTGGGGAAGGAATATTCTGTTTTAACCAAATTGCAGGTGATTTACAAAGAGTATGGGGGTGGATTATTTTTACACCCAGCTTTATGGTTTTCCGGTTTACTTCCATTCATTACTTTCTATTATTTCAGCAAGGCTTTTGCAACCTGCCCTAAAAACAAAGCACTGTGGGCTCAAGTCTCATCGTTCCTTGTCAGTTGTTGGTATTTCAGCACAATCACTAGCTTTTTGGAGACCTGAAAAGCTAAAGCCAGGTACTAGAACTAGTACTTGGAGTACTTGCTGGCTTTAATTTGGGGGTTACCAGCTTTAATCCCATGAAGGATGTGAAAAACTGATAGATTTTCTGTGAAGATCTATTCCTCTAAATAGGTTTCAGGCATTCACTATGGCTTTTGTTTCCATGAAATACAGACAGACACTTCTGTGGGTCTCCTCATGTTCTGGGAGGCTTCTCGAGAAAGATCTGCCTTTCAGCAAGGCTTTGGAAATGCCACTTGGTCTCAAGCATTGATGCTGGACGAGTGTGTGCTAACAGGGCTCTCAGTAGGACTGCCTAATATGGTAAGACCCTTCAAAAAAGGGGAGCAGGAGCCTCACTTCACGTGCTTTGAGAGTTTCAGCTTCAGGCCAATCCAAGGATTCATTTAAACAAGGAAACTCATATCACTTGAAAGTGATAATGGGTTCAGGTTAGTCTGATGCCCAGTGCTGTTAAAACCTGTTTGTGAAATGGCCAATGTCAATTTGCTTCTGCAAGTTTCTGTGCTTGTTGACTTTTAAAAGCGGAGCAAATTAAGACATGTGGGGGCAAAATGGATGCGTCTGTCTGGAGGGGTACAGGGGAGATCATAGAATCATTCAGGTTGGAAAAGACGCTTGGGATCATCGAGTCCAACCATCAACCCTACTCTACAAAGTTCTCCCCTACACCATATTCCTCAGCACCACATTTAAACGACTCTTAAACACACTCAGGGGTGGTGACTCAACCACCTCCCTGGCCAGCCTGTTCCAGTATCTGACCACTCTTTCTGTGAAGATTTTTTTCCTAATGTCCAGTCTAAACCTACACTGTTGCAGCTTGAAGCCATTCCTTCTTGTTCTGTCACCTGTGAGAAGAGACCAGCACCAACCTCTCTATGATGTTCACATGAGGTTTGCTAGTGATGGTTGGGGTGGAAACACCCATTCCCCAGCAGCATTTACAGTGGGCTGTGGAGAGCTGGGGACAGCATTCTGTCTGGGGAGAGCCTAAAATTCGGTCCAGTCCCTCTGGCTGGCCCCACATCCAGCTGGTGGCTTCTGTTTTCAGCGAGACACATGAAACGAAGCAGCCGTCGCTGGTGCTGGCAGACTCCACGAGCGCCTGCAGGACCGGCCACCTGAGCACAACAGCTATAGGTGCCAAACCGTAAAAATCTGCATTTCTCATGGGGTACACTGAGGAAGGATCCACACGGGACTTTCATATGATTCTGAGCCCCAGTGTGCTAACCACATTAGCCTACCAGAGGGATGGATCATTGCCACACTGAGAAGTTAGGAGTACAGTAATTATGGAAGAAAAAAACTGAAAAATTGCAATCACTCAATGTTACAAGTCCTTCCTGTGTGTTAGTAACTATTCATAGCCTTGCATTTTAACTGTGGCGATTACAGCATTTTAAACATTTTATTTTGGTTTAGAGATATCAGTCAAATTTTCCAATGCATTTTATTTTAAGAAGTCAAAGTGACATTATTCTTTTATATATTGTCAAAAGGAGTTGTCATATTTAGTGATCTTTTCAATCTGTTAATATTTTACTTTCCTCCTAATTGTAGAAAGCCTCCAATTAATCATAATGATCATTTACTCAAGTGCCCGCTAATTCTCTTCTACAAATAGCGATGGTCTATAGCATCATAAAAAAAAAAAATCAATGGCCACATCTCTGATGAGATAATTTTATCAGTCATTCAGAATGAGCAGCTGGAATAAAAGGCACAAAAAATACTCATAATAAAAAAAAATATATAATAAATCAGTAATCCCTCTTACTCCTCTTTTAAAGCATAGTAATAAATGGGAAAATTCAGATGTGCAAACATTATGGTCTGCTTCTTCTACAGCACATTCATGCAGAAGTACAAGGAGAAGAAAATTGATGGCATGCGCTAGAGCAGAATTGCAGGGATAATGATTTTGTAGTCCTGCAGCTCAGATGGGTAAAAGGTGACATCCACCACAGGGAAGCCAAGAGCAGTCCCAGGGAGTGTTTAATCTCATTCAGCTGAATTAAGTCACCATGTTTGAAGCCTTACTGTACATTTACGGAGGCACATCGTAGAGTTCAGATACAGTTCAGTGCTACTGGGAAACATCAACAAGAAATGGCTAAACTCTGGGTCCATGGTAGCATGCAGCTACAAAGCACTGAGCAGGAATTTGTTGCTTTCATCCCATCCTCCAAAAGAGTAACCAGCACAGCTCAGCTATTTGCTGCTCATGAAGCCTGTTAGTAAATTACCGCCTGGCTGGAGCAAGGAAGGAGACGGGGAGGAAGGGAGATTCCTGCCAGCATGGCTCCTCCCTGGTCACAGAATCACAGAATCACATGGGGTTGGAAGGGACCTCTGGAGATCATCTAGTCCAACCCCCCTGCCAAAGCAGGTCCACTTAGAGCAGGTTGCACAGGAACTTGTCCAGGCGGGTTTTGAATGTCTCCAGAGAAGGAGACTCCATGACCTCTCTGGGCTGCCTGTTCCAGGGCTCTGCCACTCTCAAATTAAAGAAATTCCTCCTCATGTTTAGGTGGAATGTCCTACGTTCAAGTTGGTGACCATTACCTCTTGTGCTATCCCTGGGCACCACTGAAAAAAGACCAGCCCCATCCTCTTGACATCCTCCCTCTAAGTATTTATAGATGTTGATCAGATCCCCCCTCAACCTTCTCTTCTCTAGACTAAAAAGACTCAGCCTCTCCTCATAAGGGAGATGCTCCAGGCCCTCATCATCTTTGTAGCCCGCTGCTGAACCCTCTCCAGCAGTTGCCTGTCCTTCTTGAAGCCCAGAATACCTCTGGTGCATTCTCCTCTCCCAGCCAGACCTTCTAGGAAGGCTGCGGATGAAGCCTGCACACCTGCATGGTGGATATATCTGCAAAAGGAGCACGGAGAAGGCTGCTGTTCACATGTCCTCACAGACCTCATATTTGGGGCATGAAGCTGGAAAGGGCCAGATGTCAGCAACGCGGCCGGTTCCTGGGGGAAGGTGTTACTCATTCCCAAACAGTGATGCTTTATGCCCAGACCCGTGTGTGGGTGACGCATCCCTGACACATCCCACTGCTTCAGCATCAGAGGAGAGCTGCATTAACCCCCGCGCCGAGCAATGGCAACTAATGGGTGAGCTTTGTTTTCACGGAAGGAGCGTGCCAAGCGTAGCTGGCCTTCCAGGTCAACGCGGTCTGGAGATGAGGTCGCAGCAAGGAGGTTTGAATGTCAAGGGCTTTTGCATACTGTCAACATAGAGATAATTTAAGCCCGAGATGAGAGAGGCAGAAAATTACCTCATCCTTCCTCTGTAACCTTGCTGCTCCCAAAGGATTTAATATGATCCTCCAAGCCGAGCTGCGCTGCTGCAATCTGTCCAGAGGTTGGAGTGGGACAGGACACAGCTTTATGGTGTGTGTGTTGGAGGGGCTCAATCCTAGGTATAAATGGGGCTCAGAAGCTCTATATCTTTTTAGTTAGTTACCAAATTTGCCTTCGCAAGGGCAGGCTTCAGCTGTAAGACTTAACAGTCAAACGTGTGAAATAATTTGTGAAATACCCAGAATGTTGTGAAATCCAACAGCTCAGAAGCCAAACAAGCAGGGCATGGCCCTCATAGCATTTAGTAAGGATACAGCTAAATATCTGAGTGTGTTTTAAGAGTGATCCTACAGAGTTCAGTGCTACATTTCAGAAGAACGATCAGATCAATGAGATTCATGTTGTCTGGGGGGCTCTAGTGTATCTTCAGTTGAGGGATGGAAGGATGATTCAGGAGCACAGCAGCATAAACTGGGATTTTCAGTGGGCAGTGACACTCAGATGCTAATTATTTATGCTAAGGTTTAGAAATGGAGCATGTCCTCCTGTTGCAGGTGTCTTCCTTAGGCATCCGTTGCAATGCCTTCAACCCAGCAGAACAAGGAAACATGGAGATCAGCAGACTCAATGGTGGGCCGGCCGGCCAATGTCTGACTCTTCATCCTGAGCACTGTGAACACTACAGCCTGAGTTAATGCTCCAAATTCCCTGTTGGCAGACTTTTTCCCCTTGAACTGTAGAGGTAACCAAGTCCCATGTAGTGAGGGTCACCTAGGATCTCTCACACCCACCTCTGTTCCAGCCTCATCTTTGAATGCAACTCAGACACAAAATAATAAATTTTAGAGTGTGAAACATCACACAGTCCACTGAAATGAAAGATGCTCCTCCAAACACAAGCAGTTACCATTAATATACAAATGTACTTGTTTTCTAAACAAGAGAAGGCAAATCTGGGTTATAAATACAGTAAAGGTACAATTTGATGGAGGAAGTGAGAGGAGTCAGCTGGAGCAGGCTTTCTCGAAACAGAAAACCGTGCTCCTCTTCCCTACCATTTTATGATCTATTTTGGATTCATTAGTATACTCTGAGCTGTATACCTTGCTCATCTGAACCTCCATTGCCATTTACCACAGATTAATTAGTGGTAGTGTTATGACCTGCAGCAGTTTGAAGGTCAAGTCCCTAAGATCTATTTTCATGAGATGCAGTAATGCTGTCTCAAGAGACACCAGGTATCATAACTTAGCGTGTTGTTAAAATCTGTACAATCAATAAGTCTGCAGCTTTAAAATTTTACAATATACTAATAAGATAGACATAAAACCTTACTGGTATTGCACTTACTCCCATCAACGTTAATGATCTTAAAACAGCAGGTGTTATCATTCCTAACAAGACATGGTATTTTCTATTTCATGCTCAGGTGCTCCCTCCTCTTGGTTCACAGCAGCTGAGGAAGCTCTGTTTTAATGATTTGATAATGCTACAGGCAGAGCCACTTTGGGCACAGTTCAGGCCAATTTCCTCCATTCTGAACCAGGCAACATCCCTCATCTGCTGTGATCTCTGGAGCAAGGTAGAGGCAGGAGTTCCACAGACCAGGCACAATCCAGAGTCATTTGTTATGCAAGTCATTTACCAGAATGGACAAGTTGCAGTTCTATTTGCAGATTGCAGTCTTTCTATGAATACAGTATCTTTCTGTTAAGAAAATATATGCTTAAGACTGAAATTCTACTTCATTGAGCCATTTCCCTGGCCTGGGAGAAAAAAAAGACAAGAAAATAAATAACTGAAAGCCCGGAAAAAAACCCACCTGAGTATTAAACTGTCTAGAAAACAAGATCAAAATAAAACCAGATACAATTTAGATTAATTCATTGTATGGTCAATATTTTTTCACTAAGCTGAAGTAGGACCTGTCCACCTAAGGCTGCAGGTTTAATGAGATTCTGCGGTGTGCTAAAGGTTGCACAAACAATATGCAACTCCCCACCGACCTGCCATCCAGGAGTTGCTTTATGTCATGTCAACTCCACATCCTGGGTAGCATTTACCACGTACAGGTAAGTCACTGTGAGCTGTCATCATGGCTGGCACCCAGAAATGTCACACAGTCCCATGTGCAGCTCTATCTGCTGGGGCATACTGATGCTAGATACCGATGTCCTATAGAAGAAAGTCCTTCTATAGGAAGGAAAACCCCTGCCCTGGAGATGCTCATCTTTCTTAATTGACCAGAAAGGAGTTTGGGATAAACAAGCTCCTAATTTTAGGTCACTCAGATCAGCGCATCAAATTCCAGGGAAGTCAATTAATGCCTCAGTACCTTGGTTTTTTTTTACCTGCAACACAAAGTGCTTTGAGGTACCCCACTGAGAAGGAGATATTTTCAGACTGAGTATGATGCAGCACTGCCAAATGCTGCTGATGATTAGGTCTTACAGAATGTGGATGGTTGGATGCACATTCTGCATCCTATTGCAGGGGAAATGCGGTACAGAAATACTCCTCATTACGAAAAGAAAAGTCTCTCAACGGAGAAAGCCCATCAAAGTATTAAAAGCTACTTCTGTGGACTTCCCGAAGATATCTAATCCTTTAATCTCTGGAGGATGGCAGTTTTAGAAGAGATGCCATTATAGATGCTCATTGTGGGATGAATTATGCAAGAATTTATTATTGATTCAGGAGAAACCTGCTCAAGCATGCAATCAAAGCCAAGGCAGAGCAGAGGGGAAAGGACAAGGTCTCTGTAGTTAACTAAACTGATTCGGGGAAAAGCTAAGGAAAAAGAAGCAAAAAGTGGAGCATTTTACATACCAAATCACCTTTCCCACACCCATAATCAGCCTCTAGTACCAGACCATCTTAGAGCAGAGCCCAATGAGTTACATGTAACCCTGAAATACATCCCCACCACCACCCCAACCATCCACAGTGTCGAAGTCCTTCAGCTGTGGACCCTCAACGCAGCCCAGCCCATCCAGGCAGGACTGGGACACCACAACAACCCTGCCCAGGGCTGTGCCCAAAGTGAGGAGACAAAAGGGGTCCAGGCTACAGACCAAAACTGTGGAAACATCCAACTAACCTCAAAATGACAAGTAGGACAAGGCCATGTAGCCACAGAAAGCCATGTTTGAAGAGAGAAAAATTGTGGGCAGCTTGGCACCATACCAGAGTTTGACAAGGTCTGTTCAAGGAGTACAGGGTGGGGAAGGAAAGGTTTAACTTAAGAATTACGAGGGTAGTGAAAGTAAAAGCATATACAGCCCAAACAGTGACACAGGGGTGACAGGCACTCATCAATTTATCTTTGGAGAAGAAATAGAAAGAGTCCATTTAAAAAGCCAGGAAGGCCGGAGGTAAGCAAGAGGAAATAAAATGAGCTTACACAGCAAGTCAGTCACTGGGAAATATAAAGCAAACCATGCAGAGGCTTAATGGCATGTTTAACATTTTGAGTAATGGACGTAAAATTTGCTTTTCTCAACTTGACCTTTGTTAACAACCTTAGGCACTACAGGACTATTATCCTGCAGCATTCCCTTCACTAAACTCATCATGTCTCTAAGTGCTAGGGATTATTTCCTAATACAATCAGAAGAGAGATCAGTGAGAATAATTATGTAAATATATATATAATGCATATATACCTATGCATTCACACACATGCGTGCACACATGCTCTTTGCTTATAACAACTCGCCAGTGGAAACATTACAGTGACATTTAGGCAGAAAAACACCCAGCAGAGATCTTAGACTAAAACCATCCTTGATGCTGCTGCATAGAAAATGGCAACAAGAGCAGGAGAGAGGAAAAAATAAATTAAAATCAGTAAAGCTAAACAATTCTCTAATACCCCCACCAAAAAGGGTTTATTTTAATCGCAGCAGGACAGCAGCCTGTCTCTGGACTCAGCCACGTGCTCTGCTAAATAATCTTCTTTAAATTATTATAAATATGCAGAACTTCGAGAAGTAGGTCAGTGGCTCAACACGTTGCAGCAAATAGCTGGGATAAATGCTAGTCCCTGCCCTGTGGTCTGCAGCAGGGAGCAGGGCTGGCACTCTCTGCAGCCGGGCGAACGGCGACTCACTGCATTAGAGGACCTTTCCCCAAACGGTGCAACATCTGAGTACCTGGCCACGGGTAACAACGCGCCCCCCAGCCAACGGAGAAACCAAGCTCTCCCCTCTCATCATTGGAGTTGCCTCGCAGTCAGCAAGGGCAAAAGCAGGAGAGAGCAGAAGGACGTGAGGATCCCAGACACTGATATAACGAACGAAATGCAAAGCTGCAGCTCAGGACAAACCCCGAATGCAAGCGTCGGCTCTGCCGGGAAGGTGACTTCAAAATCCTGCCATTGCTGCCCAGCTTGGAGCACTGGTCCAGGAGCACTAAAACCCACCACGGGGGAGAATGCCTCCCTGCAAGCACCAGATGAGCCCTCTGCAAAGTTCCCCAGGATCTGCAAAAGCCAAGCGGTGACTCGTGCAAAATCCTCCCGTGGATTTGGTGCCCTGAATCCCTGTGGTGCAGCTCCCCTCGCCCACCCTCCCTGATCCCCCCTACCCCCCTCTTTCCCAAACGGATTTCAGCAAGTACTTACCATCAGCAGGCTCAGAGCAGATTCGGGAGCACGCTGCACAGCCATCTCCTCTCTTCCTACATACAAATCCTCCCCACGACTCGGTCAGCCCTCGGCCCTCCGTCACGGCAAAGCATCCACAGAGCCCAGAGCTAACTGCAGGGAGAGAAACCCCAAATCAGGGTCGGAGAACATTTGCAAGAGGAGGAGAGGATGGATGAGGGGGTGGGGAGGAGAGGAGGGAAGGAAATAACCTTCTCAGCCAGGGAAAGGAGCTTAAAGCTAGGCCAAATTTTACACTAGAGAGAGGAGGAAAATGAAATGGAGAGCCTGCTGGAGAAACAAGATATCTGGAACTGCAGGATATTTAAAGCTCAGGCGCACGCTGCCACGGTGAGTAGCAGCAACACAGGACATGTATCAAACACCTACGTGACAGGTTAGGTCCGAGCCATCCTCCCCCTGCCCCAGCATGCGGACTACAATTAATTGCTTTTAATTATTGCCACTCTCCTTCCTCCACCTAAATAAATGCCTAGGCTGCACAAAAACTGCCGTGCCCCTGACTCTGCATCTTCCACCCCTGCCCGGGCGATGCTAGCGCAGAAACGACGTCAGATATGGCAACATACCGCTTCCAACAGGGTCAAACCTCTTCTCTCTTCTCGCACAGCCCTGCTTCTCCTGGTTTTGACAGCAGACGCCTGCATAGCACAGACATGAGCAAGGAGGGAGAGGAGCCAGGACCGGGGAGCACCCGGCGTTCACTTGAGAGCCACAATTACCTTTATCATATTCGAGCCAGAGCCGGGCTACCCGCTGACCCTTTTCACCTTACCTACCCCCCAAAAAAAAAGAAAGTCTCTTCCTCCTCCTCCTCCTCTCCAAATGGACTCAGCTCCCCGTGGAGCTAACACACTTCCTAGAAACATGTAATTACACAGGCTGTTGTGTTAGCGCTCTGATCACGCTGCCTGTACCGCATGGAGACGGCAGCCAGGCAGCAGCCCCCCCCCGCCTCCCGCTTCCCTCCCTTCTCCGGGAGACATGCTGCCATCCCCCCGCCGAGCCCCCGCCGCTCCAGGGGGCCCAGAGACGGCTAATTGTGGAAACGTGGCCGGTTAAGACACAAAGACAAATTAGCCTTGAAAATAAGCCCCTTGTTTAAATGTTAGCTGCAAATGGAAGGTGGCTTTCGGAAAGCCTTTACGACTAAGCAGAGCATCCTGGTAGGGAAGGGGAGTACCCTCCATGGAGATGTGCCTGTAGGACCCCTATTTTGCAGGGCTCAAAAGCCTCCTGGACTTGGGTGCATCAGCTCATGCGTCTCCCCTCTGAACAAGCAGAATTTTGGCTTCATTCCCTAAAATGTCAGGCTTCACGTAACGACAATGTCTGTTCGTCTTCCAACTCCCACCTGCGCATTCCCCACCCTCATGGTTTTGGAACTCAATTAAAAGTTTCAGACAAATTCAGCCAGAGTTGAATTCTCTGACACATGTCATTCCTGCAACTTTTATAGAAATTGGCACCTGGATAGAAAAAAAAATTAAATTACTGTCTCCATGAAGGCGGGCAGCAGTAATCCAGCCCTCCTGCGCTGCAGGTTACATCTGGCAGGTCAGCTGTAGCTTGAACCACACTGGAGTATTTATTTGCCCAAGCTCTCATTGCCCAGCTATCACCATGTTTTAGCAAAGGGGACACAGAGACATGGGACGTGGCAGCCATTGCCCTAGGAAGGTCATTCAGGACATCTGTGGTGGACCCATACCTCCCTGTATGCTTGTCTGAGCCAGGGGACTCAGAGTGTCATGTATGTGACATATAGAGAAGCTTAGGGGTTTGTTATGCAAATACAGAGATCGGTGAAATCCCTCCCTGTTTCAAGCTGCAGCACCAAATCTGGGTGTTACATGATGATGGCAGGGGTGCCCTTACCCCAGCAGGTTCTCCACCAAGAGGTATGGGAGGGGAAAGCCACTTGCACAGAGAGGAGGCACCTCTCAAGAGAAAGTGTAAACTCATGGGCACACAGGGAGGCATTTTCTGGGTTCCCCCTTCCTTGGTTCTGGGTTACAGACATCAACACTCAAGAAGAGTCCCTTATGTCACACCTGGGTGGAATGCCAACTGCCTCCCGGGCTACATCAATAGCAGCGTGGCCAGCAGGGCGAGGGAGGGATTCTACCCCTCTACTCCACTCTGGTGAGACTCTATCTTGAGTACTGCGCCCAGCTCTGAGGTCACCAACATAAAAAGGACATGGACCTGTTGGAGCAAGTCCAGAGGAGGGCTACAAAGATGATCAGAGGGCTGGAGCACCTCTCTTGTAAGAGCAGGTTGAGACAGTTGGGATTGTTCAGGCTGGAGAAGAGAAGGCTCTGGGGAGACATTCCAGTACTGAAGGGGACCTACAGGAGAGATAAGGAGGGACTTTTTATCAGGGAGTGTAGAGATAGAACAAGGTTTTAAACTGAAAGAGGGAAGATTTAGATTAGATACTAGGAAGAAATTCTTTCCTGTGAGGGTGGTGAGACACTGGCACAGGTTGCCCAGAGAAGTTGTGGATGCCCCATCCCTGGAGGGGTTCAAGGCCAGGCTGGATGGGGCTTTGAGCAACCTGGTCTGGTGAGAGGTGTCCCTGCCCCTGGCAGGGGGTTGGAACTAGGTGATCTTTAAGGTCTCTCCCAAGTTTAAGCATTCCACGATTCTATGATTTACTGCTCTTCTTTTGAGACCTGACCTCCTCCACTGCAGTGAATGTAGCTCCTGTGAAAGCACACTTATGCCAGCAGCTGCAGTTATCTCCACCCTCAGATGCAAGTCACCTCATTGATGGAGAACAGGGGCCCAGCTTCTCAGATGCGTTAAGGTACCTGAGCACCAAAGAGCTCTGGGCTGCAGTGATTTGCTTCAGTCAACTTCATGGTGCTTTCCAACCACAGCGCCCATCTTGGCTGTCTGCAGTGGGTTATTCTTCAGCTCACAGTCATCTGAAGCTATGAGCTATCATACAATGTGAGCTGCTGCCTTCCCTCCAAAGAGAATAGTCTTCAGCCCTGAAGATGAACAGGTTGCTGACTGTTATAAGGTGCAGAAAAGCCAGCTACTTAAATGTCTCTTGAAAGAGGAAAATATGCAGAATAAAAGATGAAGGGAAGTTTTTGAAAAACATCTCAAGGCATCAAATTATAAAATATGTAACTAAATCTTTTTTCAACAGTACCATGACAAATATCCCAAGGCTATTACATTTTTTCCTACACTAACACAATCTGAAGTACTGTAAGGAGTTGGCTACAGAGACAATGCATTCAGCAACTCTCCAGTCTGACAAGCAAAGTTTCTCCTTTGCCAAGTGATTTTAAGGCACCAGCCTACCCCTACATTTTTGGACTCTGATAAAATGAAGAATCTGAAAGTGTGGATGTCTCTTCCACCTCTAGCTCCTGAATTCACTCTGCACTTGAGCGGGGTAAAATCCCTAGTTATGATTTCTGGTGTCCTTGAAAAAATTATAGGTTTTTCCTGAGCTCTGCAATTCTCAGGGTAATGATCATATGAAGGGAGCCATCTGTGCACAAGTGTATGATCTATGGCTTCAAGGTACACCTGTAAATTTACCTACAGGTTTGCCATTTTCTACTATTTAGGTGAATAAATTTTGTAGTGTAAGAGGGAAAAAAACAACCATTATCAAATGTAAGTTGCCAAAAGATAAAAACCAACCATTTTAAAAAGGGGCTTACTGGATCGATGGTTAAAACTACAGATGTGGTTTCATTTCAAGGTCAAAAGCTATGATGTTAGATAAACAGGAGAGTTTATTAACTGGTTACCCCTGCCACACACACACACTATAAGAGAAATTGGTGCTATAATTGGTTAATAAAGTAACTGCTTAAAATTGCTCACAGAAAATCTATTATGGCAAACTCTGGGTTAATAGAAGAATTTCTAGCAGTAAGAAGACATAAAGCACTTAAAAGCTGTGCAATATATGGAGAGGGTCCTCCAACGCCAGTGTTATCACTGGCATTCCTTTGACAGGGAATACGTGAGCATAGATACGCCATGCCATGGTGGGTCACCATCACTAGGGCTGGTGGTTGCTGGGGCTGTGATTTGAGGTTCTGGTAATGCAATGTGGTAAGAAATCCCTCTGCTAAAAGCACATGTTGACTGTTCATGGACATACAGAACCCGCTAGACACCTTCAACAGCAGACATGGCTTTGGAGGCCAAGAAGAAGGATTATAAATGGTGTGAACAAAGGCAATACATAGCTCAGGGTTAATTGCAAGACTTGATTTCAGCTGGTACAGAGTTTATATTTCTTATTAAATTTATTTCCTGTTTTTTCCTCAATGAGCAAACAGGAACTCTAGTTTTTCAGTGAAGTAAAAATAAATTTCCTGTGTATGGCTACCATATACATTTTAACCACTAAAAATCAAAGTCCTTCCTCCAGTCACCTGCAACATTTGTGAGAGATCAAAATCCTGATATGAATTTTAATTTTCCTTTTTGCATCACACATGTATGTTTGAGTGAAACGTTGTCTAGTGATATGACAACAGCCAGAAGGTCACTTATTTAAGCAAAGGTGTGTGCAAAAAAAATTGTTTGATCGAGTCAAAGTCTTTACCTCAATCTACAAGGACTTAATAAAACAAGTCCTGCTATTTTTTTGGCAAGAAAATAGTCACTTAAAGTAGATGGTATTACCATAAGCAACTACGTGACCAGAATCACATCCATTTACATGACCCTCATCCATCCAAAAAACCAATGATGTATGCAACAAGCATTTCTGGAACTTGAAATATAGCAAAGTTTATGCCAGGCTTGCAATTTTTATTTACTTTCAAGATAAAGAACACCTTTCACTGTTGTGAAAAGAACAGATGATGTGAGGGTATGAAAAGCTGTCTGAGTTTATTGAATTTCCTTCAGCCATTCATGTGTTCCTCCAACATCTCAACAGTTTGCTCAAACTTAGGTGATTAGTTTCAAGTACATGTTAGTCACAGAAATCAAATTTGCATTATGAATGGCTGTGGCAGAAGTGCTTCTGCTGTAATCCACAAAAGAGGAACCACTTGATTCAACAAACTGTAACAAAGCAACACAGCTGGGGTGTCTAAGATGCTATAGAGAGTTACTCAAAGAAATATTCACGTAATTCAAACAGACAAATTTGAGGACCTACATTTTGCTTGTAGCATATCCCCAAAGAAGATAAAAGCCTGATGCCAACAAGTAAATTATTCATTCTGAATTATTCACTCAGCTTTAAAAAAGATCTGGAAGGAACTTATTGCATTAGCTCTTCTCCTTACCTTCCTAAGCTCCCTTCCGTCAAACCAATTGCTTTAAAAATCACTTGTCATGCCCCACAAACAGATCCCAGCAGGGCTGGGACTGTTTCTTTTTGAAACTCTCTTAGAAGTTGTTGATAATTATAATGGCAGTGATAAGGAAGATCCTCCAAGCTGCTAAAGAATTGCTACACCAGAAGAGAAACATTTTTTCTAGAGCCAGCAGACTGTCAAATGACGCCACAGGGTCTGGATATGTGTGGGGAAGGGTCTCTGGTCAGTCTCTTCCTCCGCCACCACTCTCTCTGGAGGGGGGAGTTAGTGAAGGGTTCTCTACTAAGTGTTTGAGAAATTTTTCCTTGCCTTCCTCAATGAGGAGGTATTACAGAAATTATTACGGGAAACCTACCCAGGTTAGATGGACACCTAGATTGTGACACAGGCTAACAGAAAGACTAATCTCAAACTCAACTCTGATTTCCAGTTCTGCTGTTGATTGGCACATTTCCCTTGCCTTGCTTTTTTTGGCAGCTGTTTGCTAAGAAATTGGTGCTGTTCATGGATGGTATAATCCAGAGGCTCTGCCTCCATTCGATTGCTGAGTGCTTCCCTGAGTGAACCTCTCTGGACCATTTGTCTTTAAAGCCGTGCAAGCAACCCACAGGCTGCTCATTGCTAAGCAGTCCCATTCCCAGGATGACTTATGTCTGAACACTAATTAGCTTTGATAGGCGCTGCTTTGGGATAATAAGGGTCCTAGAAATATCTTACTGTAAGGACAAGGGCAAGATAGAACAAAAACCTTCCTGATATACCACCATAGCTAGAAGCAGGGATATTTCCCGGGCCCTCTGAAGACTCTTCTTTATGATGGTGACTATCACTAGAGAATAATGACGTTTGCAAAAAAAGGTCATTGCACATCTCTTCCACAAGTGTGAGGGTGGGACCTGGCAAAGCAAGAAGACCTGTCTGGAGTCCACTAGAGAACAGCTGCCTGGGCCAGGAAGAGATCTGAGGCTTCTTGTGGCCCCTGTGCCAGCCACGAGGCAATGCCCAGCCTTGGACTACTTTCAAGAGACCTAAGCAAGCCCAAAAAAGCTCTTGTATGTAAGTATGAGAATTAGAGCATCCAGTGAGAGTAACACCAGCAGTAAGAGCTCAAAGGAACAGGCTTACAGCCTACAGCACAGTCACACACAAGAAATATTTGTTGGAAGTGAGGTGGCTTCCCATCAGAAGCAGTGAATGGACTGTGATGTATGAGCAGACCTACTGCTCTTGGACATGGCCAGCTGCTTCCGGTGCTACCGCCTCTCTCAATTTTGAGATGTAGATTAAAAGAAAAACCTAAGATAAAAGTATTTCTAAAGCTGACCTCAAATGTTCTGCTGGCTTAGATTCTATTTAATTTAGCATGTGAGAACTTAATGTGGTGCACTGGGACAATCCTAATTTAAAAAAACCTGAAGGTTAATAACTAGAAAATAAACATGTCATAACTCAAAGTGTGACTTAATAGTGGCATAGTAATTAACATTCAATAACCGTCTTCCTCAGTTTGAAAGCTCTGGGTTTCATATTATGATTGCTTAATATTAATTTGACATTTATAAGATGACGGCCTCAGCAGACTCACAAATCATGAGACCAGCTGAACTTAGAGGACCAATACACGGTGTGGAGTCTGCAAGTGTGCATCACTGCTGCATTTATATTTGTTTTCTGAAAATGCATTCCCTAATGTTGTCACATGATCTGTCGGGCTATACTTGTGCTGATTGACTTAATTTGCACCTGTGCAAGTGCAGTCTTAATGAAATAAAGCAGCACTTTTCAACCAATTGCATTTTCAATTTTTTATTATTTTTTTTCCCTCTAGTATTCATTTAAAAGAGCCTGGGGGGGAGTGATCTCTCATCAGCAAGGCTTGTTCCTCTTCTACAGCCAACCTCTGCATAGTTGTGCTGAAAATCCTACCAGGTTTTGTTTTACTTTGCATTTTTAACTTCCAAGCTGCATTTATTCATAACCAGCTCTTAATCTTTGTGCTGACATTATCTTTCAGCTCAAGTAGCTCTAACTACTAACGACTTATCTCTAGATGCATTTGAGATAAGGAAATTTCTTTGGAGCTTTTGTTTTGCCCTCTGTGGGTTTTCTAACAGTCTGCCAAGGAAAAGACTTTTTTGCCCTCTGTGGGTTTTCTAACAGTCTGCCACGGAAAAGACTATCTTTTTCCATTGGAAACCCTTTGCTACCCAAACCAACTAGGATTTGTCCTCCCTGAACAGCATTGACCAACACCATCTGCATTATTTCAGATGAGACCTGACACCTTCATTACACTGACACCCAGTTGTGCATATGATGCAATTGACTTTTCCTCTGGGCAAGGCTTGAATGTTTGAATCCTTTTCTTCTCAGTGCATCTCATTCTGGAACTTCCAGTCTTCGCCCATGCACTGTCCTTGGGTCTGAAAGGTGTATTTGACTTTTCAAAATGTCTCTAACAAAAACCTCACCACATCAAGTAGACCGGTTTTCAGTGCCTGGAAAGTGAAGGCTTGAAGGCTCTGAACTTTAAACTCAAGCCCTATAGGTCTTTTTAGGGCAGCACTACAAAATTTGCCTGTATTCTCAAAGAAAGTCTGTAATGCAGCCAGGGACTGGATGTCCGTTTCTTTGGTCCCATTTATGCCCGCCCTGTGAAACCTCTTTCTTCTCCTCACAGAGCTTCTGCCTTTCGGCCTCAGAACAGTCTCTGCACAGTGTGGACTTCATACAGATCTTGTTTGGCTGGATATTAAGTAAAGTGAAGTGACTTCTGCTACATAATGCCCTAGGGCAAAAAGTCAGACAAGTTAAAGCACATAATACCTCCCTGAATGCAAGTGTTACTGAGAGCAGTCTATTCTCAGCTTCTGTCCTCAGACTAGGAGTCACATAACCTAGGAAAAGCAATTTATGAGTAAGACGTCTGGCCAGAAATAGCCAACAAAGGCTCCTTCACCAGTCAGTGGACTAACACATGCAAGTCCAGAGGGTAGGTTACACATCCCATTAATCTTCAAATGGGATGAGTGCTCTCTAGAGAGCCTGGACTCTCTCCATCATCTACTATAGAATCCTAAATGACTACTTGAACATTGTCAGCAAATCTCAGCTTGAGTCTTGGGAGCTACCCTCAATTACCAGTGTTGCTGGTTGCACGTGCTGTGAGTGTGTCAGCTCGGGCTCTCCAGTCTGATCCAGGAAGCACCAGTCCTCTGCTGGGTGTGCATCTGAAGATGCTTGCAAATCACAAGTCAGAATGTGTCCCAGGTCCTGGAGGCTGCTAAGGATGCTCCCAGCATCAGTCTCATCTTCCAGAGGTTGCCTGCCCTGCTTTAGGTTTACCCTTTCCTTCTGCCACAACTTGAGGTAAGCCCAGAAAGAGGGAAAAGTGATTCTTAGGAAGGTTCCCATAGATGAACAAAAAAAAACCTGCATCAAGAGCTGGGGCAAGGATGGGGGACTCAGAGAGGTAGGTCGTTTGCCTTGGGCTGTGGAATGAAAGTAAGTAGCATAGGCTCACATATGAAAATCAGCATGAACATTCACTCTTGATCTCTTTGACAAAATTATTTGTTTGTACCACAGCTGTATTTGGGATATCCATCGGATATTCAGATGACCCGGTGGCATTAGGCACTGTACACGTACCTTACTAGACCTGTATTTGTCAACTATTTGTTGCCATTCCCATGTCAGATGAAATCATGAGTGCCCATCTGCTTCACAGCAAACTCTGGGCGTAAAGAGGAAGAAAGTGATGAATACTTTCACCTGGCTTCCAGCACAGCACTGTAACCTCTCCAATGATCACGGCTATTTCAGCAGTGATTACTGTGCCACGACTTAAGTAAGATGCATTTCTTGTGTTGAAGAGTCAACAATCCACAGTGAGATGCAGGGTCTAACAGTAGTTTAAGACGGGGGAAAAAAATCTGCACTTACAGCAGTAAGATGCAAAGGCTTTCTGAATTCAGAATATTTACAGCAATCCATATTGACGCTTGCCAGGGGAAGTTATCAAAGCGTTAAGAATTTATCATTCAGTGGCCATTTCATAATGTAGTCAGAGTAACAGTGTCATATTTAGTAGAAGTCAATTTTAAAATAAAAAGGAAAATTGGTTTTATTCACTTATGAATTACTGTTACAAGTAACTAATTTATAAGAATAGTAATAAAAGCAGAACTGTGTTCACTTGGTAACATCTACAGCTCTGGAAGGGTACGGCCATTAATAAACAGAAGTGAGTGCAGAATTTTAAGTACCTTTTCTTAGTCCAGAAATATGTTCTGTGAAAATCTCACATAAGGGAGTGAGCAATTCAGCCCAGTCCATTAATTGCCCTAAATAACATGGCTGGTAATCTGCAAATTAGATTATAAAACCTCATTGCATATAAACAAATGCTAAGATAGATTGCCTCTGCTTTCTCGGCAATTAGTTTGCAAAACAATTACTGTATTTTATGCTTAACTGTATTAAAGAGCCAACAGTGATTTCACAGTAAAGCAGCTTCATAATGAATATTGTTTTTATGAATCCTAAGTCCAGTTGTTGCATTTTTATAGTCGCTCATATAAGTCCGTTTCTGGTCTTCAATTTATCCAATCAGGTCCTCCCTGCACCACCTCTGGGCAGACAGGGGTTGGGGCTCCAGGCCCATACAAGGGCATTGTACGTCCAGTTTTCCCCAATTGTGTTTGGTTTTTTTCCTTGCCAGAAACACGAACTGGTGGGATATTGAGAGGCTACAACAGTAGCCAGGGATTTCTGGACATCTGGTGTCTCTGACAAGTGAAGCAGAGAGATAATAGCTCTGGCTGGGATGACCTACTCGTAGAAATCAGGGGTGACCATAGTCCATGTTACTCACAGCAACTTTCACATTCTGGGGAAAGGAAGAGACAGACATATTTAAACACCTTTCTAGAGCACAGCAATAAACAACTAGGTCCACAGAGTGACCACATCTTCAGATCTGCTGTGGGTGTGAAGGCAGTGATGCAGGGCTGCGTACAGAGCTTTTCCTCTCCACTTCTCATTCGTTGGTCATGAATGTGGTACCTGACACATACATCTGAGGAAATTAATCTCCGTTTCAGGAGAGAGTCAAATGGTTTAAACCATTGGAGAAACTGTTAACTGGTATCAGTCTGCAACTGGGAAGGACATTTTCCAGCCCTGCTGCAGCTGTAGCATATTGCATGGAAAATATTGACTTTTCCCCATCTCCTTGTTGGGCTTTGCTGTTAAAGCAGCTTATCAAGGGTTCTACATCTCAAATCACATAAACAGAAGGCACATCAGGATGTATTTGACCTCTGTCCCAAGAGTCTTCGACTACTAAATGGAGGACCAGTACATTCTTCAGAGCTGAGCAGTGAAGAGATGGAAAACTCTTCTGTCTCCTGGCCCTGAGAGATTTTGGCACCCAACCAAGCTGAAGTAGTATCCGAGGAGTCTGCAACCCAAAAGCCCCTCCTGGGCCTAGGCATCCCAGCTGCCCTTTCAGAAGCCCAAAAAGTGCAGGAAGGTACCAGTGAGAGATCCTCAAAGGACAATTGCCTCAGTCAAGTGCCAAGAGGCTGGGACACCCACAAGCAGTGTGGGATGCCATGGCCTGGTACCCACAGTGGACCAAGGGAGTTCCGACTCCTGTGACTCTGTAGAAACCCAGCTGAGTGGTTTGCAGGACTGGTACTTCTTGGCAGCACTTGGCCACCCACAGCCACCTGGAGATGATATGGTGACTGTGTTTCAGAACATAGGTGCATCACCTTGCAGATGCAACTCCAGATTTCAACAGCTTCAGAGCAACAAGTGTTTTATCTCCACTCTTTATCACTCCAGAAAAGGAACTCAAATCAAATGTCTTGTGTCTGAGGTACTACAGAAGCATCACGCCTCCTTTAGGAGACATATTCTTGCACACTGTTACAGTATCTTCAAGGTGGTATCATCCATTGAATTTCTCACCAACGTTTAAGAGCAGCACCAGGGTGGAGACAGAAGAGCTGCACTTCACCCACCTAAACAAGTATAGCAAAACACACACATCAAGGGATGCTGATGGCACATCACTTGGCTTCACACACACACATCTAACCTTGATGCTTTCTCATGCTATTCTCTTGCATTTTTATTTCCTTAATTTTCCAGATTCAATCATGGTATTGATGCAACATGTTCTCCCCACCTCGGACTCAGCCGTTTGATTTACAAACTACTGTAAACCTTGCACCAGCAGTTTGAGCCTGCCACTTTGCTTACACAGACAGCTGAAAAACCATGCTTCATTCCTTCCAAAGCAAATAAATGTAAAATAATATTTTTCTCCGCATTTTCAGCTACGCTAGGCATCTAAATTAGAGTCTGCTGAGCTCAATAGATTTTCCTACTGAAATTAAAGAGGATTTAGATCAGCTTCTCACTGAGAAAATATATTTTAGCTCTTCTACACACACACAAACAGCTAGTAGCTCAGAGACATGCATTTTACTTGGAGTGCCTTCCCCTGGATAAGCAAACGCCTGTTAATTTCTGCAAGATGTTTCCACTCGGGGAAGTACATGCTTGAGCTGAGGGCAGTGTTATCTCCGTGACATTGCACAGTCCCAGTGCTACGACACCTAAGTGCTCAGATATGCCAAGGCCACACTGAGATGCAATGTTCAGACCGTGAATTTTGCACGATTATCACAACTTGACAGCCCTCATTTCCCCAACGTCCTCAGCAGAACACGAAGAGGCACAGGTAGGAGTGCAGAAGAGTAGTGCCTTTAGAGTGGCCATTAACAAAATACATAGTTAAAGCATAAAAAAAATATGGTGTTAGCTTGGGTCTGTGTCACCAGGGAATGACACTCCATTTGCATGACTAATTTATGAGATTTGTAGAAGAGAACAGGAATATTTCTCATTGTATTTCCTTGAGATCCCAAGAAGTAGTGCTTCAACACAGTCTCTACAAGGACCTCAGCAGATGGCTCAGGGGATCCTAGCCAGACTCCATGCTCAGAGATGGGACTGCTTTCCCTCCTCAGTGGATGTCTACAACTGCCATCCTCATGCTCAACATGGTCCTGAGGGGCCCATTTCCCTCTTGGTGCACATAATGCAAATCCAGGGTCATAGGCAGTAATCTAATTAACTCAACAGTCTCCTGAGTAGACCATGTTCTCCAACCCCTCAAGGCAGATGCACCTTGATTACCCCACTTAGGTTTAGAGAGAGAGTCAATTCTTGGCTCTTCCAGAGCACAAGTCTTATGAGGGAACTGGGATTGTTTATTTTGTAGGAAAGGGAGACCCTATCACTCTCTACAACCATCTGAAAGGATCTCTTCTCCCAAGTAACAGTCAATATGACAAGAGGAAATGGCCTCAAGTTGCACCAAGGGAGGTTTAGGATGGATATTAGGAAAAATTTATTCACAGAAGGGGTTACCAAGCATTGGAACGGGCTGCCCAGGGAAGTGGCTGAACTACTATCCCTGGAGGCATTTTAAAGACGGGGTGACATGGTGCTGAGGGACATGGTTTAGTGGTGGTTTTGGCAGTGTCAAGTAGAGGGTTGGGCTCAATGATCTTAAAGGTCTTTTCCAACCTAGATGGTTCTATCATTCTATTGCACAGACAGTGCACAAGTCACATATGGCTACATATGGTCTTCTCCTATTTGGACTCCTTATGGCTCCATCCGGAAGTCACCACAGACACAAGACATCACAGGACACCCATTTAGGTATAACAGACAGCTTCTCATAATGTGGTTCAAAACCAAGCAAATAAATGACCAAAACCCCACATACCAAGTTCTGTTGGCTCAACTACACTTTCCTGTGACGGTGAGTTTTACCTGCCTGAGCCAAACTGGGCGGCCTTGGCAAGGAAGAGACAAGACCAGCATCTGGAAATTGGGAATCAAGCAGCTGAAGGTCAGCCATGAAACCTACATCTCCTCTGTCCTGGTCAGGGAAATACTAATATTCCACAAACCATTCAAGTTCTTGCTTCAGGGCATTAGATTTTCTATGCAAACATAAAATTGCAACCTTAAACTGAAAAAAAAAAAAAAAGCTATTTCCAAGGCCAAAGAGATGATAGAAACCTTACTGTTATCTCTTTATTTCAGATAATGAATGCATTTAGTTACTGAACATTTTTTTGAGGCAAGAAAATCCTCATAGCCTTGCACCTAGTTAGCTTAAAACAAGGGAAAATCCTGAAAGTATTTGTATGTGTTCCAATGGAAGTATTGAGGAATGCAGCTACATCAACTGAGGACACTGAAAAACCCCACAGAACCCGAGTGACCGAAGCTATTCACAAGCTGTAGTCACATTTGGCACACAGTATCCAAGGGAAAATTAATGAGAAGAAAATATAATTGAAATAAAATGTTTTACTTCAATAATTTCTATACTTTATAATGAGTTATATTTAGAGATGTAGCTAATATTATATCCCCTTAATAAAGATGTGTTTTGCTTGGGAAAAAACAAATGTTTTACTTTATTTAAAAAAAATAAATAATGAAAATGAAAAAGATTATGTTCGGTTTAGGCTGACCTAAAATGTTCCTTCTACTTCTGAATTCAATCAAACAAACAGAAAATCAAAAAAGTCAATTATATACTAAGCCTCGTGAGTGACATACACACAGAAACAGGTAATTGAACTTCAGCCTCTTGGATTTCTCTCTCCATCCTCCCTTTCTTGAGAGACAAAGAACACTGACTGTTTTCGTTAAAACACAGTTAAATACTCTAATTCTACTAAAGAAAATATTTCCAAGTATATTTTGTAATTTGAGGAGGTCTGCTTAGAAGTGTGTGACCTTTTACAGTGATGGATCTAAGCAAAATGAAAACAGTTTTCTTTACAGTCATTCGGAATAGCTCCTTGTGAATTAGATAATGACAATTTCCTTTAAAATGTCAGATTAACTTAAAATCAATTTAGTGCTCCCAGCTTGCATTATGACTCAAGTGTTCTTAGGCAACTTCTTATCCAGAAGCATATTTAATGTTATGTTTACTGTAAATGGCATAAATAGAAGCCTGTATAGCTCATATTAGGTAGTGATGTTTGTTAAACAAAAATGTGATGTATTTGTTTTATGTTCTGGGAATACATCTAGAAAGCAATTTGTAGCCTCGATATTACCAATGGCTGAGTGATTGCCGCAGCAGTGTAAGTGCTGTGTGCCTTTTAACAAATAATGAACCCAAATGTCTTTATTGCTTGCTAATTAATACAAAATTTAGTTCAGGGCTCTAACTTAGCATGTGATGTCATGTATTTCCTTAGAACAGGAGTGCCTGTGTTTCCCTTATTGAGTTGTAAAGAGAGGAATATAATTTCTACAGCATTTCTAGGATACCCTGTGGACATCAATAGCTGGGTTAGAATTTTCTGCTCTGTTTTATCAGAGACTGTGAAATGCTAACAGTGAAATGGAGAGTCATGTCTTTGCTATTGCTACTAGAGCCATTTAATAAGGCCAACAAAAAAACCAAACCTGCAAAACCAGAAGAAAACCAAAAAACAAAAGGGAAAACAGATAAAGGAAAAGTTTGACAACACTTTTTCAAATAGGTGAAAAAGGCATTGAAAGAACAAGGGATGAAAAAAGATTTTAGAAAAAAAAATATAGATTTTGGCTGTTGTTTCATCCACAAGCTTCCTTTTAAATCACACAGCACAAGTCACTCTGGACTAAGCAGACACTAGTCAGCATGTTTTGAAGGAATTATAACAACTGACATGTTTGTGTGTGCCAGAGATGTAATGAAGGACATGAAGAAAAATAAAATGAACTCTAGGAGATCAATAAAACGTAACCCTTTGACCTTGTAGACGATCCCTATCCATTTTTCAGAGTTAGGCAATAAAATCAGTACAGTATAGGATTTTAATCCAGCCATTACTGCTACATTGCATCTGTGAACTTGTGCATTCATTTGCCACACAAATCTATTTTTAAGTGTAGATATAGTGCCGCTAGAGAAGAAGTCAAATTCCTGATTGGTATTAAAACTGGCTTTGATAAAATTAACATTTGTACTCAAACTGTTACAGTTCTCAAAGCTTATCTCAGGAAAAGAGAAGGCTCTGTCTTCTCTGCTAGGGGAAAAAAAGGCAAGATAACAAGGAACAGAGCAGATGGAGTAAATTTTCAAAGCTGCGCGTGGGAGTCGAGCATTCAGATCCCATTAACCAATATTGGAGTCGGAGGATCAGACTCCTACTCACCAGGCTTCAAAAACAACAGGTTCACATTTCTCCAGCTTCACTTGCTTCTTACGTGTCCCTGACGCCGTCCTGGCTCCTCTCTAACAGCCTGACATTTACACAACAGCACAGGGCCAAATGTGTCATTACATTTGGGGCAGGGCTCCTCATCCAGCAAACAGAAATGAAAATAAGTGAAGTATAGATCTGAGCTTATGTATATACCACATGTGGCATGGAGAAGGACCAAAAATGTGCAGTGGCTGCATCCCACAACCAGAAACAAGCCACACAGCATCAGTAGTTTGGTAGAGATACTCCTAATAGTCATACTTTACCCCCTTAGGACAAATGGAGGGTGAAAACCAGCTAGATCCAACCAGTATGGGTGTCCAGTGATGCTCCAAAGTGTGTTACTAATGTGTGGTTGTATTAATCAACCTTGCAACCCTGTAATCATGGGAAAGGCACTGCTCAGTCCCCTGTGATGTCCTCTGTGAAAGAATATGTCTAATGCCAACCTCCTCTACAGAAGGAGACAACGAATACAGCTTTTGCCATTTATTTATGTGCATCTCCTGGGTGCTGTATGAAGAATGCAATGGCCTTGCAAGTTCAGCTGGGATGGGCACACGTTGTCCAAGACTCATCTTCTCTCCTGGGTCATCTCTGCAGTTTTCCAGTACCTGAAGGGAGCCTACAGGAGAGCTGTAGAGGGGCTCTTTATCAGGGAGTGTAGAGATAAACGAGGGGTAATGGTTTTAAATTAAAAGAGGGGAGATTTAGATTAGATACTAGAAATATATTCTTTCCTGTGAGGGTGGTGAGACACTGGAACAGGTTGCCCACAGAAGCTGTGGATGCTCCATCGCTGGAGGTGTTCAAGGCCAGGCTGGATGGGTCTTTGAGCAACCTGCTCTAGTGAGAGGTGTCCCTGCCCATGGCAGGGGGGTTGGAACTCAGTAATCTTTAAGGTCCCTTCCAACTCTAACCATTCTATGGTTCTATGATTCTATTATGTGACTAAACATCCTCTTCTGCAAAATCAGGCTTGCTGTCCTTGATAGCTAATGAGAAGCAACGGTCTTCAGCTCCACTGTATTTTATCACGGTAGCTTTATTTTTAACTGACATTAATCACCCAATTATTAAGAGTGACACAGCACTTACACCCTATCGTTGCAATCTAATTAACTTCCAATCCTATAAATCAGTCTTGTACATCAAATGTGTAGTATCTACAGGCTGAATCTCTTATTTGCTCCACGGGGGCACTCAGCAGCATTGGTTATGAGCAAAATGCAGTACAAAAAGGAGAACAAAGCAGTTCTTGAAGAGGACATTGATGCATTCTCTTCCTTCCCTCCTGCTGAGGTTAAAACACCCTTTTCCTGCAAATGGGCAGTGAAGGCACCATCACCTGACCACTACTTGCACCACCCTGAAACACTGTGCCCACCACAGAGGTCTGTGGGGAAAGCAGGAACTTCCCTTGGATTTCCCCCATCCCTCTGCATGTAGAGGATTCATCAAAGGTGACACCAACTCAGATTTTGATGACCTGTGGCACAGGGCTGAGAGTTGTGAGAAGGGGCCTCTCAACATGTGTGTGAAAGGACCTGGGGTCATTTCTTCTGCTAGATACACATTCAACAGCGTCCTCAGAAGTAATGTCTTTGAGCGACAGCATCCTACATGTCCTGCTGAGTTTCTACCTGCAGGCTTATCTGCTAATTTGTTTGTAAAAATACAGACCAGCACTCTATTCTGGACATTCTGTTATAGCAAACAGCCTGGGGACGCTCTGAATCCCCACCCAGAGGCTCTTCTGGACAGCCCCACTTATCAGAAAACACTTCTTCCTCTTCCTGATCCTGGTGGGGTCATGTGTGAGGAATGTCTTATCACTTCCCAAGCAACAAGAAATCTTCTTTAACTCACATTAAGTTAAAGTGAAAATAAATATCTTTATTTACTCACCTGAAAAAAACCCCCACATTGTAGTTATCAATGTTCATAAAAGGCATCACTTGAAGAAATGAAAGGACACTCTTGAACAATCTGGTTATGGGAAGGTTAATTCTGCCTAGTCTCTGTGTCTCTCTCTCTCACAGCATCCCGATGACTTGCTGCACACACCATCCTGACACATCCTTTGTCAGGGGTCAAGTCTGGGCTGCATCCTTCAGACAACATGTTCAAAGTAGATGGCACTAGATTTTATAGATAATTTCCTTTTTGGAGCCCTCAGGAGTGTCTGGCTAGATTTAATCTTTCTTTTTGAAAGGTATTTCTTTCTAACATCTTCAGGGAAAAAAAAGCAACAACTGATGTGGCTTTAATAACAACAAGCATTGTTCCACTCCCTTGGAGATGCAAGCACAGCCTTGCTAGTGCAGATGTCACATCCTTAACAGTCCTTGACTCACTGAGGGGGAAAATTTCCCCTCCCTCCTCTCAGTATGAAGTGTATCCACTGCCTGAACCTTATTTTTTATAGTCATCTGCACAATAGAATCAACATTTAAATGCAGTCACAAAGGTGACTGACTACAAACACCTTTCTAGGACTGTGGGAGTGATCAACAATCCCTGCATTAAAACATGGAAAGTGGTAACTGGGGGGGAGGGAGGGGAGGGAGGGGTTGATTCAGTCTGGCAAGGCAAGCAAATGTCATGGGGCTCAACAGACGCCGTGTTCGCGATGTGAGACACTTACTCCAGAAGGACCCAGGCTCTGATCTCATCCCTGGAGGAAGGTGATCGCCTGACATGGCAAGCAGAGCGTAAACAGCAGGCAGGAAACCCATCCGAGGAGTGAGTTCAAAATATTGCTCCATGCAACCACATCCCCACACTCCCAGCCTGAAATTTTCCAGGTGTGGGTGCAGGAACATCCATCTGTTGCTGCAGCACACTGTAATGCAACTCGGGGACTCCTGTGCCAGCCCATGGCGGCTGCATTGCTGCAAACTTGATCACTCCAGTCACATCCAATGAAACATGATGGTCTCAGTGAGATTTATTTTACTTCCCTTGACTAGATGATCAGTGCTCCTAGTGAATCTGACAGTTTCAACCATCATCAATTACTGCTTTCACTATGCAGTGACTCTTTCTCTGTCACACTTTCTATTACAGAGACTTTTGAAATCTGCATTATTTAAAATGGGTAGAAATAAACCAGGAAAGCTCAAAGCAATTCCTCTTTGCAAACCAGTCTCCTTCTAAAAATATTGCCCCTTAGTAATAGGAACCCAACACGAGTCTCACCTGATGTGGAAATTCTTCCTCATAAAGTTGGCAGGCTGCCTGTCGGAAAGTCATTCTCAGAAATTTCAGGCTATTACCCATATCATTTTGTTCTTTATAGCTATGGGTTCACTGCCGAGCCGACTGAAGCCACCGAAGCAAAGTCCTTGACTGCAGAAATGCCCAACTCTGGTGTTATTCATGGAGAATAATTGTTCCCCTGCTCTCTGGGTCCCTCCATGGCAGGCCCTGATGCTGCTCATCACAAGGGCAGAGTTTTTGTGGGATGACTGAATAAGAACTGACTGCCAGGTGTGATATCAACGAGCAGACGGTGGTACATCTCCATCCTGCACGGCAGGAGGGAAGGGCTTACAGGGTCCCATCTCCCCACCATGCAGGGACACCCACTACGTAGGAGCCCTCTGCTCAAGGCCACTTTCTGAAGAGGGAGAATGAGACCTTTGCCATGAGATGAGGTGAAAGAGGGCTGAAGGGCTGATTTCCCCCAGGACGTGCCTGAAGGACTTGGCCATTTCCCGCTTCTCCACATGGTCCATTCCAGGAACAATCACTGCAGCAAAGACAGTAAATGTGCCAAGGATGAGGCAAACCAGAAGATTGGAAAATCACATCAAGAGGATGCTATGCTCTCAGTCAGCAGCATGGTAGGATTATCTGCCATCATGACTGCTATGTGGGAAGCAGAAGAGCTTCACTCTTGGGAAATAAACATTTGCTCACTTCAGACAACAACAGAAAAATCAATGAAAACAGTGAGTTGGAGTATATACAGAGACAAGAAGTCTCAGCTGTTAGGCTGAGATGAATTAGGCTTCAGAAGACCTGGACTTCATTTTTGGAAGAGCTGCTGGCCTCTGAGTGACGTGGGCAGGTTGTTTTCCTGCTCTGTGCCTCAACTTCTCTTCCTGTGAAATGGGCCCAGTGGCATTGATTTGATGTAAGATCTACCGGTGAAAAAAACTTATGCAAGAACTAGTACTCTTATTATTATTTTTCCCCACCCAAACACAAGCTGTGATGCTTTTTTCAAATATCCGTAGCAATAAAGAATATACGATCCTGTTCACTGGGTGTAGGTCTGGGTGAAATCAGTTCACGACAGCTTTTCCTCAGAGTGACCCAAAGCACTGGGTTCTTTTCCGTAGCAATAAAGAATATACGATCCTGTTCATTGGGTGTAGGTCTGGGTGAAAGCAGTTCATGACAGCTTTTCCTCAGAATGACCCAAAGCACTGGGTTCTTTTGGGGGAATGTAGTTTTCCTTCTCATTAATTTCCTGCTTAAGGTTTCTTCACGGCAGCAGTAAGTGTTATGTTTTCCCATTCAGCCAGAGTGACCTTTCATTTCCTTATAGGAAGAACAAAATAAAAGCCAGTGAAGAGTGTCTACCAGGCAGGACAGTGTGTGTCACAGCTCTCACCAGCTGAGCAAAACTGGCAGCCACCTCCAACTCACCAGCTGCCTCCCAGGAAAAGGAGGTGCAGCACACAACACTCCTCATGCAAGACAAGCAAAGGGAGGAGAGGTCCTCAAAACATTCTTTGACCGGGTCTTGTTCAGATCATGAAAGATGCAAACAAGAAACCTCTTGAAGTTGTAACAGTCTCCATGGAAGTGCCTTTCAACAGCATTATCCACACCTTGTTCCATACCTGTCGTCTTCAGGGATGCTTAAATGCAGTGGGTTAAGGTTGGTGTTAAGTTTTGCACATGGGAACATCTTCCAAGCACTGCAAAACTCAGTAACTAAACAGCCTCAAACTTTGGGATGTAGAGGGGCCCAAACCTGCCAAAGTCAAGTTATCTCTTCCTGCCATCGGAGGTTACAATGAAAACACCCAGATGCCTATTTTGTCCAATGTGTGCAGAGCAGAAATCACTGCATGACTTCCCTGGGCTTCAACTGGTCCACAAGTCTTCATATAAACTAATCACAGTGAGATATTATCCCACTTGTCAACAGTTCGGGAGGAACCGACAGATCCTAGTTTAACTGTTTAACTCTGCCAGGGGTAATAAGTTCTCTCATGCATTAAATTAAAAATGACACTTGAAAATAAGTACATTATGGACCAAACACAGCACACAAATGGGGGGCAAAGATTTAAACTGCTGCCTGGTGGAGAATTGCCAATGAAGCAACACGCATCTCATTATCCGGACTTACACTGAACACATCCACCAAGCAAGCCCTTTGCATATAGATGCATTTGCTGTGGGCAAATGCCTGCTATCAGTGTGGACAAACATGACTGTTTATTTTTCCATTGTAACAAGGTCTGAGTTAAAAAACCTGCTGAGGGCTCTTTACAGTGGACGAACTCTGGACGAGGCCGTCCCTGCTCTCCCTCAGCCCCCATCACTTTTGCCTTGGGGTCCACAGTCTGTCTGTAAAACCCTCCTTCCCTTCTGCTACCATCTGACGACCAAGGAAAAACCCTGAATGGCTGAGCTGATGAGACACGCTTACTTGAGCTGATAGGAGAAGCAACAACATTAATAAAGACAGACTTTACTTTTAAGTGGAGTGTATTCCTTTCAGAGGGAAGGAAATTTTTTGCAGGCTTTGATTCTGACAGGCTTAAGTTATGTCACCTTCTTCCACTGTCACTGTGGCTTCTCTAACAGGACTCTGTGGAGTCATGCCAGTCCCCGTGTTTTCCTCCTCTCTTCGTTGTCCTTTGAACCATGTTTTATCCCAGAGATGTTCATTTTGCAGCAGTACCCCCCCAGTCAGCTCCAATCTCACACATGGATACGTAGCTCTATTCACTCCCAGTGCTGGAGCATGTTTCCAGTCCATTGATAGGCATTTAGGGTGGGTTTTGTGCCTCTTAATCCAAAACTGTAGTCATTTTTCTGTGAGTTGGTCTCCTTTATAGTCAACGGAGAGCTACAGGAATTTGAAAGGAACAATTCATCCACTCCTTCTGGATGAAACGAATCGCTCAGCCAATAAGTGGGTCTTGTGAGCTGAATCACTCCACATTTTTCCAGGTCGCCAAACAGCAGTAGGAAGGGAGGACTGTGATAGAAACGACTGCCGACGGCCCAGCCAGCTGGCTCGGGTTTAGTCATCTATTCTGCAAGCATCTGAAGTCAGGCAACAGGAACCCCCCCCCGTAAGTTATGCTTTACGTGAGAAGACACTTCAGAAAGGAAATGCTGAGTGAAGAACATGTGAATTACTCAGGGCCATTAGTATGAGCCGAAAAGCAGGAGATGATAAAAGGAGATGGGACGAAGACTGAAGTTTGCCAAAAGCTACGAGCAATGGGCTGGAGCGGGGAGCGTGCAAGGACCAGCTTTCATAGTCAGGTTGGCAGCTGTGACAACTGACACAGGTATTTATATACTTTCCATGGCAGGATATAGATGTACTGGATTGCTTAGGAACTGTGGGCACAAAGCAAACCCCTGCAGACAGGTACGTGAGAGTATGTCTGAACAGCCCAAGTTAAATCGTAGAATCATTCAGGTTGGAAAAGACCCTTGGGATCATCGAATCCAACCATCAACTCTACTCTACAAAGTTCTTCCCTACATCATATCCCCCAACACTGCATCTAAACCATTCTAAAACACATTCAGGGGTGGTGATCACTCAACCACCTCCCTGGGCAGCCTATTCCAGTGTGTGACCACTCTTTCTGTGAAGAACTGTTTCCTAATTTTTTGTTGGAATTGTTCCTAATTGTTCCTAAATATTGGACCTGTGCTGTGCCCATCTGCTCCAGGAGGAGGAGAAAGCAAACACCAACAAGTTATTCTTGCAAGTGCTGCTAGCTTCAAATCCTGCATGTCCTCCCATAATAACTTTGTATCTTGCATGTCCTTTGAGAAATAGTCACAATTGCTGAAAGGTTGCAAACTGATTTAAAAAATTCTATTGAAAATCTATCTTCTGGCAGAGGATATTGAAAATCTTCTGCTGAAAATGTGTTCTCTAGTAAGTGGTGGAGATTTGTAGAATAAAATTCTTATTGATTGGACACCTTTTCAATTCTATGGAGAATATAAAAGGAATTGTCATAATGAAAGTAATCCTAATCAAAGCATTCATTACACTGGGGCTGTAAGGGGAGATTGGGACATTTCCTTTGACCAAATGCCCACAGAAAGTTAAGGAGAGGCATAGACGAGTGTTTCTGGCATTAGACCCTGCACATTATACCAGATGTGTAAAGAGATCCATCTCTAGAAGAAATAAAGACATTTATTCCCATGGCTACTGAAGGATGAAATTCAAAACATTTGGAGGTTTAATCAGGGTCCACAGTCTGTGTTTGGAAGTTTCCCTCCTGAGACTATAAAAGAACATGGGAAGGAGGAAGCTCAACACAAGTAAAGTGCCCATCCATACTCCAATGTCAAACAATGTGGGTCTTGAAGATTGTTCTCGTCCTCTTTCATTCCCCAAGTCCTACTACCATGGGAGTGGATGCTCAAGTAGTGAGTCATCCCACTCACTTTTCCAAAGCATGCTTAAAATAGAGTCCTCTCCTTCTGAAAATCAAGGTGACGGGGACACCCAACCACCCCACTCCCAGCTGTATCATTACTTTACACTTGCTGAACTGATTCTTGCCTGTTCTGGCAGAACATCCCTGGGGACCAAATCCTCCAGGCTGTCACAGCTTCATCCCATGGGATGACATGACCCAGAGGGACCCACTGGCAGCATTGAAGGTCTGGTGGGACATGGAGCTCCTGCGAGGGACCCTCACCTCATATGGCCAAAGGGGTGAAATCAAAATCAGCTCCTTCTCAGCAGTTCTGTGTGTCATATCTCAGCTCACTGCTGCCATGCCGGGCTCCCTCAAACAATGCCTTAGGTGCAAACAAAATTCTCAGAAATCCTTTCCTGGATTACTCAGAGTCATTCATATTCATTAGCGGTTATCAGCACGCAAGCAAGGCCCACATTAATTAAATATCTTTGGCATTTGGGAATTGAGGAGTTTGGTCTTGTTTTGTTTAAGTTTGCTTATTTATTAGGAGTATTAACTTATTCTGACCTAACTTTCTTTGACAGCTTTCCCAGTTATAGGAATATGGGCTTATAGACAAGATGTTTTGAAAATGCATCCACAAAGATGCAGAGAGTGTGGCAGAAACACTGGAATGAAAACTCCAACCTCCTTTTTTTAAAGCTCATTTTAAGGCATCAAATGAGAAAAATACAGGGGAAGTTCTTCTCTCCTTGACTCTTTCTCAAGAAGATTTTATAGAATCATAGAATCATCTAGGTTGGAAGGGACCTTAAAGATCATCTGGTCCAACCATCAACCTATCCCTGACAAAAAAATAAATAAGAAATATGCAATAAAAACAATCACTAAACCATATTCTTGAGGACCATGTCAACCTGTCTTTTGAACACCTCCAGGGATGATTTTGTACCAAGAATGGTAATTACCTTTGAACCTGAGTCTAAAGGAATTGCTTTTACTACCAAAATAATTTATACAAATATAACTATTTCCATTTCTTCAGAAATCTGTTCACAACGTTAACACACACGGCAGCTAACAGCACTGTGGTCAGGGATGTGAATCTGCTTACAGGCCTGTTGTAAAAGGTGAATCCCCCTGTTCAAAGCCATCATTTTTCACAAAGTTCATTGCCTGTTTTTATTTTTTTTTAATAACATCGCTCCCCTTCATTGCATAACACAATACCATTACCTAGATGGCCCGCGGGGTCCCATTTCAGCAATAATCCTGCGGTGACTGCATCTTGGCATTGATTTATGCTTGTGTTTTTATAAGATAGAAAACCTTTCTATTGTAACAGTTTCCTTGTTTACTGAAGGGCAGGAGAAAAAAGCTAAATTACTTCAAAAGCATGAAGTAATTTGTAACAGGTGCTATTTTATCGATATGAAACAACTGTTCTAGTGGGGAATTAACTGCAAAAATATCAACAGTTATGCAACTTTGCACCACAAAGAAACCACCGCAGAAATCTTTTCTGCAGAAAGAAGCTCCAGCCTTCCTCATCCACGGGGTCACACCTCTGTCATTAAAATCCTGTGCCTCATGTAACTTAGCTCCTGGAAGGGCTGAGGATCTGAGACAAAGGGTTGAGACTTACAATTAAAGGTGACAAAGTGATATAGAAAGTGCCTCTTAATGCTGCTGGACCAGATTTCCGCAGCAGATGAAGGGAGATGACCAGGAAAGAACAAAAAATGCCTGAGTCTCAAAAGGAAGAGCGGATGATTTGGACCAGGGAAAATCCCTGCTTTTTCCTTACCCTTTTTTCACTCATGCCCATCTCTGCTGCTCCTGTGCTAATAGCGCATGACACTTTCCTCGAAGCCATGAGAGTTACAGATGTTTTATACATATATTCATAATGAGGTGGAATTTTTATTAAACTTGTCTGTGGAAGCTATTGTGGAGCCTGAATTTTATTTACTACAATATAATAAATTTCCAAAGCAGTGGTGACACCATGGTAACAATATTGCTAATGTAATTATTCCTGCCTCTAAAATAGAGTCAAGTCTTTGTAATATGTAGCAATGCTATACAATAATTGAATATGATTAGGTTTCCTTTCTTCTAAGCAGGAGGTGAGGAACTGAAAACACAGTTCTCCATGGCAATTAGAATCAGTAATTATTTGCAGAGATCAATGGGAGGAATTACTCATTCACAATCCATAGCCTTTTGTTTGGTTGTTTTTCCTAAATCAACTAAAACTGAATAGAGAGATTTTGATCTGGGCATTCTACCATTCAGGAGTGAGGTGGCTTGCTCAAGGTGTGTACATGCATGTAGGGAATCACAGCTTTTGCGAATACAAATTTTTGTGAATCAAAGAAACAAACAAATCAATTTTTTGCCAATCAAACACAACCTTTACATTTTAACATTGCGTTTCAATTTTCTAGCATATGATGAGGGAGAAGGACAATCTTATTCAGATAAATCACACATACTCCGATGAAGTGCAATTACTTAGCTGCACTGCCAAATTTAACCTTCACATGGAAATACCTAAGAAATATACAAGGTTTCTTATCAGTACTGGGAGCAATGTCTGAATGACGAGGATCTGAATGAGGTCATCTGTAAAATGACCAATGTCAACACAACATTTAGAAACCAGTGATAATTTTTCACTATTATTATTATTTTAGTACAGCTGTGACCACACTTCTGTGTTCCTGTCATATAAAAAAGGGATGAAAAAATGCACACTTGAGCCCCTATAAAAACATAAAAAGCATGCACTGAGATATAGGGCTACCAAAAGAAGGCTGGAGGTTATGTGCTGGGATTTGCATTGATGTAGCTCAGCTGAAGCCAATTAAACTCCACTACAATCTGCACCAGAAGATGCATCTCTCTTCTGTGTTTTGCTAATGAGAAGAGAGAAGTCTGTCTAAAATTATCCTTGGTAAAATTAAGTTTCCTTATTTAGTTCCTCCTGTACAGAGAGAATGCATTTGATGGAGTGGAAGAGAAAATCTCATGGAAAAGGGATTGGTGTATGAATTTCAAACTGTTTAATGTACATTCACTGAACTTAGACCTTGGCCTCAGAAACAGTAGGAAAACAAGGATATAACAAGGACTGTGAGTAAAGAGCTGTATCTGATGTGGAAGCATCTTAGTCCCTTGAGCGTGGCAAAGACATTATTGGCTGCATTTTAGAAGGTGTATTCAGTGGTCACCTTTGCCCATGTCCTTTGCAAATACTGCTGAGTATTTGTCACACCCCTAGAAATATGGTCAGGAAATACCTGAAGGGAGGCAATAAAGGGACCTCTATCAAAGGAGGCTGGTTTTGCCAAATGCCCCCTGCAGTCAATAGCGTTCCTTGCCTACTTAATGTTACACATGCGCTAAAGTGCTTTGCTGGACAGAGGCCAGATGGCTCAACACTTTTCAAAACCAAGCTCTAAATGAAGCTTCTCTGGGGTCTGGCTGTCCTTCAGCATGGTCCTCCTTGGCCTTGTCACACCACGGCTCTCTAGAGACCGAATGCAGACCTGTTTCTCGTTTATGTCGGTTCAGAAATGGCTCAGCCTCTTCGCCGTTGTGATCCTAAGATACACAGATGCAAATAATGCATTTTTTAAGAGAATATTAAATTTGGGCTATTTTGACTTCTGAGCCCAGAGTTAGACACCATAGAGGCTGCATTGCAAATACAGCAGTTGGGCAAACAGTTTCCTCTGTGGTGTGTTGGGTCAGGCTCCTCAGAAGATGCATTTCAAAAGGAGATGGCTTTTGGAGCAGAAAGCTCCCTATGTGTAGACAATGCAAAGTTGGGGTGCTACCAGGCCTGCACACTCTTCATATTTGGACACAGATTAGCATAATTTCTTGAGCCAAGGAGGCCTACATTTCTCACAAGAACTGAACACATCCCACTTTTCTCTTTCTAGAACATATCTTGTGATGTAGTCCATCCTCCTGTCTTTCACTCCCTGGCCAGCCTGGGCTGTAGGAGACTTCTAGTCAATGTATGTGCCAGGACAAACCCACGTCTTTCATAAAATGAGTCCCAAAACAGGGGAGAGCAATGTGTGCTCCATCCTCCTGCAGAGTCAGTGCAAGCAAAGGATGCCAGTCTCAGGGGCAGAAAGAAGCACTCAAGGCCAACAAGGAGCAAGCAAGACCCAGGAGCAGGGCATTGGCCTGGGACTGATGAGCCAGGGGTACTCCTGGGCTTTGTTTTACGGAAAATGTATGAAGAGTGGTGAGCACTGATGGTCATCCCAGAACTTTCCTTTTCCAGACAGTTATGATAACTGCCAAGCTCAATTTTTATGAACACGTTTCGATACGTTGCTTTTTCGGAGCCAAAGCAAATAGAGTTGCTGAATTACTTTCATTCAGATCACAGCTGACGAACTTCAGCAAGGTTGCGGTCAAGGTGACGCTGAGTGTGAAATCCTGTCCCCAGCCCAAAGATAAAGTTTTAGGAGTTCAAGTGCAGGTGAAGGGAAATGAGTCCCTTGCACAACACTTTGTACTCAAAGAAAAGAAGGGTTAAATAAAAGCTTATTTGCAGCTGAAATAAAAGAAGAATGTTATTGTTTCTTTACCTTACGACCTTGTCCTTTAATTTCTAGCCCTATTGTGAGGTTGATTCAGGCAGGCTGTCTGACTACGAAGATAAGGATAGATGCGATGACTAGTCTGTATACAGTGATACATACTTTATTGTCAAGGTGGGTGCTGTGTGAAGTCAATAAACCTTGTAGCTATTGATCATGCTGGAAAAGGAAATTAATGCGGACATGGCTTATTTTTGCAATATGATAGGTATGTCTGCACGTCACCACCTGACAGCCTCGAGCTGTTTGCGCTTCTTTGGGTTAGAAGGGATGCAGCCATCCAAAATTTGGATAAATACTAAAAGTCAGTGGTGACCTTTGAGAAACTTCAGAGTCATAATCAAAACATGGAGACAGGCATCTGGGAAGTGACTTATAGGATCTTTTTTGATCAACATGGCACATTAATCACAGTTAGAATAAGCACCGTGAGAAGTGCTCCACGACCTACCCTATCTGTCTGTATGAGCTCTGCTTCAAAATATCTACAAAGAGACCCAAATCCACATGATCTGTGAGTCTCATCCTCTTCTTTTCAAGTCTTCACCCTTTCTTCAGCAGTCAGTAGGAGGAAACTGCTCCCTGTTACGGTCCTCTCCATGGCACTCTTGAACAAGCCATTCCCAGGACTGTCACCCAGGAGACCACCAGCCTCATGCCTGGCACTGCTAAGAATTGGTGTATGAAAAAACTGGGAGAGTAGCACCAATTCACTCACTGAGGGCTTTTCATTCCCAAGCTCCACCCTGACTGTTCTGATCTGCTCTTGAATCAGCAGGTCCTCCCCTGCAGTCAAGACTTTTAGATGAATGGAAGGAAACTCTCCCTCTATTACCACTTATATCAATCAGAGTGTAAGAGACACACAGTTTTCTTGAGTTTGAAAGATTCAGCCGGTGTGTTTTCATTTCTGTAGGCTTAATAGTGAGGCTTTGCAGTGAGGCTTTGAGTGCTGTTTGGAAGAAAGTGCAGTTGCAACTGGGCTGTTTCCAACACACAAGTTAGGCAGCATCCCAAAGTAGCTTGCTCTGCTGCACTGGGGGCCTAAGGAGATGCAGAACACCCTAAATTCATTAATTCACATTTGCACTGCTCATAATTGTAAGTCATGGCAGTATCCTATTCCTACCAAGTCTCTCATAAATGAGTATTTTTACTGATAAGTTCATCTGACCAAAGTCAGCTGGGGCCATAAAAGTTTGGTGGACGTTTCCTTTACTTTGCTCACTGTGCTTTTTTTAAAAATGTTACAGATACTATAGCTGGTTTTACACTTTGGTACATTCCTCCAGCAATCCATCACTGGCTGTGTCAGGGAAAAACCCACAAAACTTAATCAGGCGGAAGTGGTTTGTTTTTCAAAGGAAGAAATTTCCCCTGAACCACAGTGCATTATGAATTTTCCAGCCCTAGCAGATCGACAGAATGATATTTGAGTCACAGTGAGAAATGGAGTTGCATGGTTGGATGAAAGCAGTAAAAACAATCAAGTGCCTTGCTGAGCATGCAGTGTTGCTACTCTGCTTTGCTCCATCTCTCCGGGAATTACCATCAGTTTTGCTGCATCAAATGAAAGAAGATGCTTTGGAAAACCACTGAGCAGAAAAGTCCTAGCTCTGCATAGACTTCTGGGATTCTTTGGTAGGTAATTTAGGTGCAAAAAATTCTTCTTTCAGTCTACTAGCTTGCAATTTCTGGCTGGTATCACACAATCTGTAGAGAATCATCATATACACACCCAAATGGAACCACAAAACCAAGTGGTCGTACCAGTGCTGGCATTTCGCTTGCTGGTGCTCACAGCAGTGGAGATGGCATTAGCAAAGCCAGCAGTAATGAAGGACACAGTTACTGCTCCTCACAGTCTCCCTGCTGTGACAAGGAAGGAGCCATGATCCCCTTTATCTGCTTTCACAGCCCTGACAAGTCTCAGGCCTGCAGTGGTTCACCGCAGACGTGTGCTTGTCCCTTAGCCTGTCCTGCCCTTGAATGATCACACGCTTGTCAGAGACAGAAAATATAGGCCGTTAGGATTTGGCTTTTTGGGAGCAGGCAACCTGCTTCACAGCTCAGCTGGTGGCTTCATGAAGTGCTGCAGACAGGGGAGTCGGACTGGAGTCATCACATGCAGATAATTCTCATTTACAGCCTTTGTAGCAAGCTTTAATCTTTTTTAAACAGCTCTCTATGGCTCCAAAGGGACACATGTGAATGGCCCTAATAGGTTGTCATCATCTCACTAATGGGGGTTTAGCGCCTGACTAATGGACAGAGACCTATTTCCTCTTCTCCTTGCTGCCCTGCAGAGAGAGTGGTCCTGCTTCACCTTTCCCTCTTCCCGTATCCCTCTGCCAGTAGGTATGATTATCCTGACATTAGGAAGGACTTCAGATGAAGAACCCAACTCATTTCCAGTTTAACTAAGCAGAGGATTTTGACCATCAAAGCTTTTAGTAGAGATGGATGGGGGGTGAATTAAAATCTTTCCATGACCACATCCATGCAGTATTTCTGTGACTTGCTTCAGTATTACTCCAGATGCATATGAAAACCGTATACAATGTGATGTCCAGCATCTCATTAAGAGCAGACATGCAATGCCAGGAAGACAATGGGAGGGAAGAACTCTGTTCTTAAACACTGAGTGTTTGCTGCACGCAGAGGCTCGAGAGAGAGAGTGGACTGAGCTCTTAGGTAGGTCTCCCTTGAAAACCCACTCCCTATTCCCTGCAGGTCACAAATAGCTGGAAATCTTTCACCGACATCATGCCTAGCTGCTGCTGTGCCTGTGGCTATTTTCTGTATTCTTCAAGGGCCTACCACTGGAAGAGATACCAACATTTTCTGGCATTTGGAAACAGAAATATTTTCAGGCTCCAGCTGCCAAAACCTGCACTAAGTCTCCAGGAGAGCACATCTCTTGTGGGATCCCTTAGGCCTGTGTGACCAACACTGGGCCAGTGAAGACACTCCTTTGCCTCAGACCTCCTTGTTGCCGGCTCTCAAACTACCTGTATAAGGGCTTGTATCCCATTCCTCCATAGATCCTTTGAGGAAGGCGTTGGGAGGTTGGAGCTCAGCATTCTTCTTTCTCATAGTGGGGATTGAGATGAGACAGAGACAGTTTGTTCTCAGTGTCGCACAATAAAAGGTGGACAAAAGTTACTAAACAAAAGCTGGAACAAAGAAGGTCCAACTGGTCACAAGAAAAAAATTATTCACTGTAGGAGTGGTTAAACACCGGAGGATGCCTAAAGAGGTTCTGTAAACTCCATCCCTTGAGAATTTTCAGAGTTCAGTTGGGCAAAAAGCCCCAGGCAGCCTGACCTAATTCAAAAGTTAGACATGCTTTATGCAAGAGATAGCACTATGCGTTTCCTGAGGTACCTTCAACCTGTATTATTTGATGAGCCTATGACTCCATGGGTGGTTCAGAAACTGGGCTACCAGTATTAACACATTTAGAATTATGGATATTGGCCTAGTCTGTTAAAATCACCCTAAGCTTCATATAGACCTTATATATATATATAGCTAAATCATAAATCTAAAACTCAGAATATACAAAGAAACCAAACTATCAACTCATTCAAAGATTAGCTTAATTCATTCCTTCCCCATGTCCCTCTGGGAAGACAAAGATCTAACTCAGGTAGAGCATGGTACCCCAGCCTCTATGCATATAACATATCAGGGTGCAATTACAGGCAAGGAATCATATTTTGGAAGTAAATCTTCATATTCAGTCATTTTCCTGGAGTCACCTAGGGTTTCAGTTCAGACTCTTCCTTAACCACCTCAGCAGGCAGGTCCAGCACTCCCCACTCCAAGCTTGTGGCTGTCCTCCTTTAGGAAATGCCTGTGCTCCTTTGGGCAGAGTAGATCCTACAGACTTCACAAAACCCTCATAAGGACTCACCCCCATTCTCTTAGAAGGTGATGTAAGTAGCTCAGGGCAAACCTTTTCTATGCATGATAATTCATTCCAAGATGTGGATACACAGCAGCACTCACTCCAGATACAAACAAGGAATTACGTTGTGCTGCTCGTTGCTGACTCTCATTTAGAGCAGGTCAAAGTGATAATAAAATAATTGGAGGTCATACTCTGTTAGGCACAACTAAACCCAGTTTAGTCCTCAAACCTACCTTCTGATTACTCCTTAATTTAGAGGATCCGACTTATCCCTCGAGCAGAAGCTGGAACTACCTTGCATTTCTGGTCAATAAAAGGGAGAAAAGGTGGGGATTCTACAAACGTTATTAAATGAAAAGTCTGAGGGCGTTAGTCACTGTTTAAATGGCAGCACACTGCTCAGCATGGACTAATTGACCTAGTTTTTTCAGCATCACGTGAGAGACTAAATTACCCTAGAAAGTGTGCCCTGACCTCACACCTTCTGCTGGAAGAGAAGCCCTACATCAAACCCTGCATCCTGGCCTGAATTCACCAGGGGCTCTTAGGAGAGTGCAAGACATATTAACATTAAAAAACGCTAATGCACATCTGTTTAACCCAACCGTGGGGATCAGCTGCTGAAACGTGAGTCCAGAGCACCAGGCCTAATTGCCAAGTCCTGCCTGTGCCTCCCATTATCCCAGGTCTAACCATTCCCCAGGCTTCCACCTGGAATTTTGCCTCAGGTTTCCCAGCTACCTCTTTCTCAACAAAAACGTGAGAGGTTTCTACCCTGTGGAACGGGCAGGGGAACCGGCTCGGGGAAGCTGTAGTTCTCCAGCATCCACCATAACAAGCTGAAATTGTTCTTTCTCCCCGTTCCATGACCCTGTAGTCTTAGCTCACTGATGTCACGTTTTTCAGCTCTACGTGCTGTGGAGCACAGTGTTCGATTGCTGGGAAAGTGCATCCATTTTCTTTAATGCCCTATACACATAACACATGTATCAGTAAAGAATGCAATTTCACCGTAAAATCTATGTGTTTCATTATGTGCTCCATATGATCTATATATTCTATCATGAAATGTTGCCCACTGTTCGCTACTTTATGTTACATTTCTCATGAGGTTACCTTGACTTTCATGTGGATTCTATACTAGATTTTTTTTATGTCCACATAACCTTTTAAGACATACATGTTTTTTGTTACAGGTACAAAAAGAGTTAGGTTCACATATTGCAGCTTTTATTAGTGCTCACAGAGAGGTCTCATTACCCTGAAAGAAACAATAATACCCGCTTTAAGGCAAGACTTTATCTTTTCAATGGCCATATACGTTCCTATTGTCTGCACAGTAATCTTTTTTTTTTTTTTTGGTACTAAACCAGGAAATGTGCAGAGTAAAAATGGTCTGCTTTTTATTGACTTCACCCAGCCTTTTTCAAATCATTTCAAGGGATGTAAAGCATTGCAAAGGCAGACTTCACATCGACGGTGGGAGCAGCACTTCAGTCAGACAGCAGTTCTGAGACTTTGCTGCTGAAAAATCTATTCTGGTCCATTGGAGTCAAGAGCCTACAATGGTATAAATGAGAGAAGCAACTGACCTATTTTCTTAGCACAACTTCTCTAAAAAGAGTAATTAATCGGCTCATGGACACCCTTCGAAATTGCAGCCCTTCTTTTTTCATCACCTTGTCCCAGTTTCAGACTGTTACACCACCACCAAAGTCACACCAGTCAAAATAGAGCCAATGAAGTGCTGAACTGCTGTCACCAAGTCCACAACACAGACTTGGATGTGGTGGCCAAGAAGAAGCACAATTTTCTTGACATTGCATAAAGGTGTGACCAAACTCAATTTCTGCAGCAAGCCGCTCTGTCCATTGAGTAACAAAAGGCAACTCACACACAAAACATGTGTGATGGTGGACAACCCCTTACTACAAGGAGGTCATAAATGATCTTTCTGTCTGGCATGTGATTTTGTGGACCAAAACCATCCTGGCCAGAGTGGGATTGCAATGCAGAAAGATGGCAAGGTTCTTGAACCCATGCTGTGTAGACATTCAGTATGTTATTTTTACCCTGGTAGTTTTTAGATCTTCTGTTCTTAGCTGAGATGAGAGCCCTACCATGATTCACTGGACAGAGAGACACATCCAGAGGGCAATCCAGATCCAAGGCAAGATTAATTTTCTCTTGGAATTGTCTCAAGAGGCAGCAGACCTCACAGGCATTAATTATATGTCATTAATCGAGAGAGATTATTCTGAGCCACTTCCCTCAAAGTCAAACATGGAGCATGGGGTAGAAATAGCAACTCAAAACAGGAATTTTCCATCTATTTCTCTACAGCAAAAGGTGGAATCCATGTTATTTAATGTAGGCATTTATATCACGCCTGGATTTTGGGTGCCAGTGAAGCTGTTCCTCTAAATCAAGAGTCCATATACAGTTGGGGAAGGGAAAACAAGACCTCTAAAGGCATGTAAAAAAAACCCTCTTTGGCTTTGTGATCTCCGTCTCCCTTCTTTTTTAGTATTCCTACCCATTTCGGGTTCTTTTTCAGGCCAACGGGATCAAGCTGTGTGATGAGTGGCCTGAGCTCTGCTGTACAATGCCTAACGCCTGAAGCCAGGTTCATGAGGAAGGCAAAGCATGTTTAATACTTATCTGTCCAACACATTTATCGTGTGACTTCCAGCAAGCCTTTCTTATTCTTTCCATGCCCCAATCCCCTGCTAGTAGAGTAGGAATTACATTTCTCAAACTCAGAGAATTGGTTTAGGATAAAAAGAAGTAATATTTTTTAAACGTTCAAGTATTGTAGCGAGAAACTCCACAAAGGATTATATGAAAAGATCCCTATTTTTAGTGCAGGAGAATTGTTGATTTTATTTTTAGTTGGGGCATAAATACACTGAATTTCATACGCTGAATGAAAAAGATGTGAAGAAATGCAGAACTGCTAGGCTGTACACCAAGAGCACATTTTCTAAAAGATAGTGAGAGTGCATACATGAAAAGGGGCAGAGTTAGGATTAACCAAATTATCTTCATTTTGTCACTTATTAACTCCTGAGCTCTGTGTTAAGCTTGTCTGCCCCAGTAAGGGGAAGAGTTTCGTCAGGAATATTAATAAGAAACACAGTTTATTTTCTCTTTATTTATGTGCAACTCCTATCAATATTAATGAGACTCAAACAAATACAAGAAGGAAATGAGGAATAGGAAGGAGAAGGGGAAGAGGTGAAGAGAAAAGGAAAGAGAAGGGGAAGGAATTTTGATATTCAGATATTAACTTTTAATCGTGGAATTTAAACGCTGAAGTGTGTGATTTTCCCTTGCCTTTCAGCTGGTACATTCCCGGGAAACACTGCCATTCTCAGAAGATCTTATATGCTCATTTCATTGGAGTCATCTGCTAGAGAAGATGGAGAAACAGAAGCAAAGCTCTTAGGATTAAGAACAGGATTCACATCTCCAGGATGATTCTTCCCCCCAAGAACAGTTCATTCCTGAAAAACATTCATCAGCAAAATACTGCAAGCAGTTTAAAGTTCATATTGCTGAAAATACCTTTTGTATTAAGTTCCTATCATGTATTTACAAAACCCCTGCCCCTACTATATAATAAGAGATTACAAATTGCAAATGAATGCAGCTGTATTTCATTATTAATTGTAACATGTTCCCAAGCTGTTAAGTCTCATGGTCTGCTGATCATGCCTGACCCACAAATGGAAGTACGCGGCGCAATAAATTTTCACACACTCTCAGTGTCCTTTCTAATTAGCGAATGAGTCATGCCCCATATCTGCAGAGCGGAACTGCACTTCCTTTTCCTAACAGCATCTATAGATCGGCCTGCCGATGTCAATTCAGACTGTGTCACACACCACAGTTTTGGGAGGATCAGCAGATTGAGAGCGAAGTTTGACGCCAAAGCTGCAGGCACCTCCAGGAGCCTGTTTTTGGAGCTGGCTCCTTCACAATCTGTTTGGGGATTTGATTTTATTTTTTAAAATTAGGTACAGTTGGAAGGTTTGGGTGAGCCTGAGCACAGACTAACTCTGTGCTTGTCCTTTCGCTTGTGTGTGTGACAGCAGAGTGTCCTTCAACGGGGAGTGGGTGCAGGGAGGCTGTTTCTGAGGGTATTGTCAGAACATCACCACATGGTGTATACGATCGGTTGTGATGTACAAATCACTGCTCCAGCCAAAGGGCTCTCTGCTGACAGCCAGGCTTGCCCTGCGACTGAAAGGACTCTCTGCCAAAGAGTTCCACTGTTCAGGAAAAAGAATAGGCTGGTTTAAATGAGGTCATTAAGTCACTTGGCCAAATTCCTACCCCAGGCATTTATCCTATATTTCTCCTCCGATTCTGTAGCACAGCTGTTAATTGAAAGCTGGATTTTCCCCGAGAGTAATGCAAATCTCACTCCTCCAAGCTCTCTGAACCACCAGGGAACTTGTAAGTCCCAAATGCTGATGGAGGCCAAAGTGACCCTTTTCCCACACCCTGAGGCATTGCCTAAATGTCCCTGGCATAGAGTTATCTCCCTAGACAACAAAATGCACAGACAGTTAGGAATCTCCCATTAAGTTGCTCCAGCAACAGCCAAATGGTCTTCTCTAGCAAAGCCTTCCAGATGGGTTTCACAGAGTCACAGAATGATATGGGGTTGGAATAGACCTCTGGAAACCAGCTAGTCCATTACCCCTGCTGAAGCAGGTCCACGCAGAGCAGGTTGCACAGGAACATGTCCAGGCGGGTTTCGAATCTATCCAGAGATGGAGATTCTACCACCTCTCTGGGCAGCCTGTTCAAGGGCTCTGCCACCCTCACAGGAAAGAAGTTCCTCCTCATGTTTAGATGGAACATCCTATATTCAAGCTGGTGCCCATTACCTCTTGTCCTGTCACTGGGCACCACTGAAAAAAGACTGGCCCCATTCTCTTGACACGCACATTTAAAGTATTTATAGGTGTTGATCAGATTCCCCCTCAGTCTTCTCCAGACTAAAAAGACCCAAGTCCCTCAGCCTCCCCTCATAAGAGAGATGCTCCAGGCTCCTCATAATCTTTGGAGCCCTCTGCTGTACCCTCTCCAGCAGTTGCCTGTCCTTCTTGAACTGGGGAGCCCAGAACTGGACACAGCACTCCAGATGGGACCTCTGATCAGAAGGTCAATGTATTTCTGACCAGCTGGCTGTCCTTCCTTCAGCTGCAACTGGCTGAATCGCCCTCTCAGACCACCACGAGGATTAGAGGAGAGCATCAAGAGCACAGCCAAAAGGGAAAATAGCCTTAGGTGATGGATTCACTCCAGCCTCATCTGATTTGCTGGACAACAGAAGTTACATTTTCCAAGCTTGCACAAGAAAGGGGCAATCGAATCTATCCAGAGATGGAGATTCTACCACCTCTCTGGACAGCCTGTTCAAGGGCTCTGCCACCCTTACAGGAAAGAGTTCCTCCTCATGTTTAGATGGAACATCCTATATTCAAGCTGGTGCCCATTACCTCTTGTCCTGTCACTGGGCACCACGGAAAAGAGACTGGCCCCATCCTCTTGACACCCACATTTAAAGTATTTATAGGTGTTGATCAGATTCCCCCTCAGTCTTCTCCAGACTAAAAAGACCCAAGTCCCTCAGCCTCTCCTCATAAGAGAGATGCTCCAGGCCCCTTATCATCTTTGTAGCCCTCTGCTGTACCCTCTCCAGCAGTTGCCTGTCCTTCTTGAACTGGGGAGCCCAGAACTGGACACAGCACTCCAGATGGGACCTCTGATCAGAAGGTCGATGTATTTCTGACCAGCTGGCTGTCCTTCCTTCAGCTACAACTGGCTGAATCGCCCTCTCAGACCACCACGAGGATTAGAGGAGAGCATCAAGAGCACAGCCAAAAGGGAAAATAGCCTTAGGTGATGGATTCACTCCAGCCTCATCTGATTTGCTGAACAACAGAAGTTAAATTTTCCAAGCTTGCACAAGAAAGGGGTAGTTCTTCAGAGTAATATCAACTGGATACAAACACCATCACCCCACTGGGCAACCAGATTTTGCTGTGGGCCATTCCTCAGACACCCAAGCTCTGTGAAAGCACATGAACTACTAATGGATGGCTTGCCCATCCTGAAACCTTCATGTAAGTTCAAAGAGCTCAGCTGTTTTGCTCTGAAGGTACTTGCTTCTATCATCCCCATGTCAGCCCACAGACATAATTACCACAGAAATACACATATTGGCACACCGGGGGTATGCAAAGAGAAAAGGAAATTAAGCTGTCTAGGATTTTAATGGCACTAGCATATTAAAATGTTATTTTTCCATCAGTCCTCTATTTTCCTGCATTATTTTGTTCTTACATATCTCTTACAAAATTCCATCTTAATCTAGTTGTGTTTCTCTCAGTTCAGTAAATTTCCCTGGTGGAATTATTATCCTCATTATTATCAGCATGCGCAGGCTGAAAGAATGAGAATGAGAGAAAAATACACAGAATGCATGTATGAGGCTGAAATGAGCTCTCACATGAGGTTACCAAGTACTGCCCTCACAGTGATGGGCCATAAAGAGAGCACAAACGACAGAGCATTGTGTAGCCTGTGCAGCTTCTGTGGTTGCTGGATGGACAGATGGGACAGCAAAGTATGGGGGTCTTGCTGCGAAAGGAGGAAATCTGGGGTCTCCACTCACCTGAGTCACTATCTGTTGTTGCTCTTTTCTCTTCATCTCAGAACTTCCTGGGAGTGGTCTGTTTCATATAAATATATATAGAATGCCTTTGAAAGTCATCTCTTCATGACTTGCTTAGAGCTACGTATGTGACCCACATCAGCGCCTTCCCTACGCTGTCCACATCTCATTGCAAGTGAGAAAATCCTAGGGGATTTTCTTAATGTCACTGGGGGATATATATAGAATGCCTTTGAAAGTCATCTCCTTATGACTTGCTTAGAGCTACATATGTGACCCACATCTTGTTGCAAGTGAGAGCTTCCCAGGGGATTTTCTTAATGTCACTGGGGAAAATCTGGGGTCTCCACTCACCTGAGTCACTATCTGTTGTTGCTCTTTTCTCTTCATCTCAGAACTTCCTGAGAATGGTCTGTTTCATATAAATATATATAGAATGCCTTTGAAAGTCATCTCTTCATGACTTGCTTAGAGCTACGTATGTGACCCACATCAGCGCCTTCCCTACGCTGTCCACATCTCATTGCAAGTGAGAAAATCCTAGGGGATTTTCTTAATGTCACTGGGGGAAAACAGGAAAATCCACAAATGTTTTCATAGTTGCACTTGACACAGTTGGTCAAAATGTTGAACAAACCACAAAATGGTTTACCAAGCTACATAAGTAGGATAGCTAACCATTTTCTCTTTCTCACACAATTACAATTTCCCTGACAGTAGCATGGGGGAAACCACTGGTTCCCAGAATGAGGAAAGATAGATACAGCAAAGCTAGAGTTAATTACACTATGGTAGAGCTAAGGCTGAAGCAACTTATATCTGCCAAATTTAAAAAGCCAGTTCTCAAAATGTGTGCATGGAACTAATCACCTCTTGATGTTTCTGCCAGATAAAAAAGCAAAACCAACCAAAAGCACACTCACTAACAGACCACTCACAAACTGGGGACACCAGGTTCAGCTCACAGGAGCTCTGGAGGATGGATAATTCCCCACAATTCTAACATTTTAATACCATAAGAATTTTACAGAGTGGTAAAATGTGCAGAATTTGGTAGAAACTTCATATCTCTTACAAAATTCCATCTTAATCTAGTTGTGTTTCTCTCAGTTCAGTAAATTTCCCTGGTGGAATTATTATCCTCATTATTATCAGCATGCGCAGGCTGAAAGAATGAGAATGAGAGAAAAATACACAGAATGCATGTATGAGGCTGAAGTGAGCTCTCACGTGAGGTTACCAAGTAATGCCCTCACAGTGATGGGCCATAAAGAGAGCACAAACGACAGAGCATTGTGTAGCCTGTGCAGCTTCTGTGGTTGCTGGATGGACAGATGGGACAGCAAAGTATGGGGGTCTTGCTGCGAAAGGAGGAAATCTGGGGTCTCCACTCACCTGAGTCACTATCTGTTGTTGCTCTTTTCTCTTCATCTCAGAACTTCCTGAGAATGGTCTGTTTCATATAAATATATATAGAATGCCTTTGAAAGTCATCTCTTCATGACTTGCTTAGAGCTACGTATGTGACCCACATCAGCGCCTTCCCTACGCTGTCCACATCTCATTGCAAGTGAGAAAATCCTAGGGGATTTTCTTAATGTCACTGGGGGAAAACAGGAAAATCCACAAATGTTTTCATAGTTGCACTTGACACAGTTGGTCAAAATGTTGAACAAACCACAAAATGGTTTACCAAGCTACATAAGTAGGATAGCTAACCATTTTCTCTTTCTCACACAATTACAATTTCCCTGACAGTAGCATGGGGGAAACCACTGGTTCCCAGAATGAGGAAAGATAGATACAGCAAAGCTAGAGTTAATTACACTATGGTAGAGCTAAGGCTGAAGCAACTTATATCTGCCAAATTTAAAAAGCCAGTTCTCAAAATGTGTGCATGGAACTAATCACCTCTTGATGTTTCTGCCAGATAAAAAAGCAAAACCAACCAAAAGCACCCCCACTAACAGACCACTCACAAAGGGGGGACACCAGGTTCAGCACACAGGAGCTCTGGAGGATGGATAATTCCCCACAATTCTAACATTTTAATACCATAAGAATTTTACAGAGTGGTAAAATGTGCAGAATTTGGTAGAAACTTGGAAGATCCTTTCACAAATATGTCAATAACGTAAGGTGGAATTCACTTCCCAAGGCGATAGGACAGAAGCAGTAGCACCAGCCATCTTCTGATAATTGGTAGCGGTTAATGAGACAAGTCCATTAATAAGTCCATTATTTCCCACTCAGAAATTTTTGCCCCACATCAAAGGCATGCAAAGATAGCTCAGGCACCTCTCTCAGTCCTAAAGGACTTTCTACTCTTGCTCCTGGTGGAAGGTGGGATTTTGTGTAGGGAAGGCTTGTGTGGAGTCACTGCGGAAGCTGCAATTCAATCAGACTCCTAACTAAAAGTTAGAGGTGGTTGAAATTAATTCCTTTTGAAAAAAAGGTTGACATGAGTTCCTCATTTTTCTAATGAAATAACAACACTGCCACATCCCACCAGGAGCTGTGAGGCATAATAAGCATTTTAAGGTACTTAGTTATTCTGGCAGTCAGAACCATCTGCATGCAAGAAATAAGCATCATAATAACCCCTTCATAAAAACAAAGAGGAGCTTCATATCACAAAAGCACAGACCTACAGGTTGAAGGGATCTTGAAAGTCCTCTAGGTCTCCTGTACAAAGGTGGGGTAACTTCCTAATTAGATCACTTTGCTCAGGGCTGCGACCAGTTGGGTTTTTGAAATACCTCAAGAAATTTCTTCCATCCAGCATGTGACCATTGCATCACTGAGAAGAGTCTGGCTTCATCTTCCATATAAACCCCTCCAAGTACCAGAAAGCTGCTGTCACACCCTTGCTTATGTCTTTCAAGTTAACCAAGCCCAGTTCCCTTTGCCTCTCTGTACCTTGTGCTCCAGCCCCCTAACCATCTTAATGATCCTCTGCTTGGCTCTCTCCAGTTTACAAATAAATGCTTACCTTGGTATAGAAATGCCAGGTTTCTTGACCCATCCAAGACATCATACTACAGAACTGCCATAAAATTGTGTGTTTGAGAGGTAGTTTAAGTGAGTTCATCAGCTTGCAAATGTATTAGCTACAAATGTTTCTTTTAAATCTCCTTAAGTCATGTAAGTTGGACACCTGGCTTACAGATGGTCAGACCGTGAAAGTATAAAAATATTCCTGATACATCTGTTTAAACATTTGCAAAATAGTGTCTCCTGAAAACTTATAGCATATGCAGCCTATTGCTAATATTCCTAATTTATAATAGTGCCCAAAAGCACCACACAGCCAGGGGGTGATGCTTTCTGGCTGCTGCACTTCCTTGTTGGAAGAAACCAAGTTGTCTCAAAGAGCTCAGCCCAAGGAGTTTGCAAACTAGGCTACACAAATTGCAGAAGGGGAAGGAGAGACACAGAAGAGGGAAAAGGAATATCTTGTTCACAGAAATTGTCAACTGAAGAGCCAGAAATAAGACTTAAGTCTTCAGGCTTGCAGATCACTCTTCTATACACCTCTTCTTTTCTTTTTGCCCACCTTCCAGGTTTTATTGGGACATCTGCTTAATGACACAGAAGTCCTCTAAAGTCTTCAGCTTTTGCAAGAATTATGAAACATGGAGTGGTCATTTCTGGCTTAAACCATTAAAGCCCTTATTTTCCATCTGTCCATCATGTATGTTTCTGCTGTGGCTTCCTTTCTAGTACTGTGCTGGTGCAAGGGCCAATGCTGAACACCATAACACTACCCTAAATTCATGTATTTGGAAGAGGATAGAGAAAGCATGCTCTTGGATTAATTTTATACACATAAATAAAGGCAATATTGCTGACCTTCAGAATGAAACTTTCCTCTAGGCAAAACAGACTGTGAGGATGAAAGGGATTTGAGAATTCAGCAGGAAAATATTAGCACCAAAAGCCATCAAATGGGTGTTTGGCACTACTCGTAGGAACACAGGACATCAGAGACCCCTTGACTCATCAGCTGAAGACATTCATTGTTCTCATGGGCAACAGTGTCATATAATCTCATTCAGAAGTTCGAAATTTTCCCCCCTCTCCTTTATTGGCTCTGTATTCAACCAACATAGGTGGAGGAAAAAAGACTGTCTAGGCCAGAGGCTCGGGGAGGATCACCGGGTGTGAATAATGGGACTCTCTGGCCATTTTTCTCCTGTGCCTATCTACATGACAAATCCGTTAATTATCCCTTGACATATTCAAGGAGCCTTCTATTATAGTGCGGCAATCCTCCCATCCTGTCTTAGAATCACACATTCATGGAATGGTTTAGGTTAGAAGGGACCTTAAAGATCATCAAGTTCCAACCCCCCTGCCATGGGCAGGGACACCTCCCACTTGAGCAGGTCTGACATATTTAATCTAAATACACGCTATTCTATACAGAGGAGGGTTCCAAATGCAGGTGGCTTCTTGGATGTATATTAGCTGCTGGTGTTTCAGGTATGTGAGTTAATATTTTCCTACACCTCCTGATGTTGATTCTCTTCACATGGATCCCACCCATTGCAATCACTGGACATCCTCTGAGTGCCTTGGTGGCCAACTGTCCTGTCCCCTCATATGAGGAGGCCAGCAATAATTAGAAATGCAGTTATAAACAGTAGCAGCTCGTACAAGCAAGTGGCAGGCTGGGAGAGATCTGCTCAGTCTGGTGTATTTTAATAACTCTCTTACCCACAGCGCCTTCAAATGAAACACCACTAGTTTAATGGGAAGGGAAACCACGGGCAGACTGAGTAGGAACCAACGACACAAATCTATTTAATATATAAAATAAAGCTTTTGATATTGTGATGCCAAATGGATTATCTAGGAAAATGTGCTGAAAGAAAACAAGCATCTCCCCTTTCAATATTTATATATCCCTAGATAACAGCCTTCATTGAGATGGATTTGTCAGAGTTACAGTGCTGAGCATCCTTTTATGGTTAGTTTCTCAATTTTATGCCTAACAATAAATGGCAGTGATGCTTTCTATTAGAAAGGCACAACAGCTGGATTTGGCATGAAGTTCGAAATCTGATTCCAAAAATGGCAGCAATTTATGAAGCTTTGACAAAAATACATAAACGCAATAAGAAAATATTGATTCTTCTGACTTCCGCTTCACAGATTTGACACATGCACTTATGGCCCGATATAAATGAGTAATAGCAACAGTAATAATGATTAATTTCTTTCTCAGCTTTCAGACTTCACCTTTGAAACTCTGCACAGCTTTTTCTTACCTCCATTACTGTTCAAATTTCCTCACGTTAATATTTCTTTTAATATTATTGGTTATATTGCAACATAGAGGTTGCAGCAGTTTAAGGCTTCCTTGTAAAAAAATGGGACCTATTTGCCCTGTTGCCAACACATACAGTCTCCATACCAAAGAGTTTATGACCTAATTACAGGTGAGACAGAAGCAGTCAAACATACACAACAGGAGAACATTTCCTCTTTTCTGTTGCAATCTGCCTTAAACCCTTGTTTCTTTCTATCTTGCCGTACCTGGTATGGGTGGGATGTCTTCCCATTGCTGGAGTACAAGATTTGTATCAGCTGAATTCATACCTTACCTTAAATCACAGTTCTTTGTGAAGCTCCCCATTGCCAACTCACCAAAGGAAGTCTTCATGCTGACAGAAGCATCATGGCTAGGATCTTAAATTTGGGTGGACGCTGAGCATCAGCCCAGGAATAGTTCATGGTGGCTGGTATCGGTCTTGGCATTACAACTTTACCTGGACAAGAATTTGCCCACTTCACAAATAAGATGTGAGACAATATTGACCATAAGCGCTAATAAAACCCATTGCTTCTTGTTCCAATGGTTTGCTTTGAATGAGTAAGTTGGAATCCTGGGAATGTGCATTATATTTCAGTGAGATTTAAGAGAGTTTCCCCAGAGTGAGAGCTTCAGCTGACTTAGAGAAAGAAAGAAAACTTTCCACAGTTCTCCAGATCAAAGAGGAAAGCTCAGAGAAGTGAGTTAATGCACAGAAAGAAGTAAAATCGAGGAGATACAGTAAAACCACCTTACCTTCTTATTTATGAATTATTTTTTTAAAAATCCTCTTAATTCTTGGGCCTCTGATGTTTTGGTAAGGGCATAGATCTGACAGCATGGATTCTTGGTCTGGGAGTTAAAAAGAACTTTACAAAAACCTGGTATTTGTCATGACTTGTGTTGAGTTGGAGAGGGCACAGAAACAATGGTGGACTGGATGTTCTTGATCAGTGCTGAAACCAGCGAAGTCCACAGACTTTCCCAGGAGAATTAATTAAAAAGAGGCCAAAGAGCCCTTTTCCAACCACAATTGAAGAGTTTAGAACAAAGTCTAGTCTTTTTAGCTAGAAATCATAGACTTGCATTTTATTAAAAAGTCTTTAAAAGACTGGAAAATTGACATCAAAGAACAAGCAAATTAAATGCCTAAGAGAAGAGATGATTTTTAGCTTTTTAAAAGACTACTGAAATCCAATATACTGAACACAAATATTGCCATCAGGCTGAGAATTTCTGCCTCATTTTTCTGTGTGATTCCATTAACTGTCTTTCATACACCTGGGGGAAAAATTGCCCAAAAGAAAAAAAAGCCTTTGATAGAATGTCATTCTGTCCCTACCTTTTTAATCAAGGTTGAAAAAGGTTTATAATGTGTATCAGAGATTGCTGAGTCACTCTCCAAATTCAAAAAACAGAAGTACTTTCTTAATGAATTGACATGCCCCAAAAATGGGCATCTCTTTGAGGACGAGCAAGAAAAAAGAACTTCCAAATTTGTTTTTATTCCTGGAGAGAAGAAAACCATGGGGAAAAATCCCTGTTGCTTTCTTCCTTTGTGAATTACCTTTAACTACTGCAGAATGTCACCGCTGAGCCACAGGTGACAACTGCATCACGTCTCTGCTGACGTTAATGTTTTCTTACCGCTCCCCTGTTAACAGGGATGGAAGGAGATGACAAGAGCCCAGCAGTCAACAGCTTTGCGGTGAAATTGCTGGGTGTCTTTGGACTTCATTCCTAAGTCATTCTCATCCGCTTCAGATCAGGTCTATTGATTTCATCCAGTGCCTGGGGATTATTTGTAAGGTGCTTTGAGCTCCTCCGACTGAAAGTACTTCTGGAGCGCATAATATTATTGGATTGCCTTTGGGGGGCAGATGACTGCAAAAATCTATGTTTTTAACTATAATTTTAGAAAGGGAGAAATATAAAGACAAGAATCTGACAGCTATGTTAATCATACAACTTGCAGCAATGGTTTTTTTTTTTCTAATAAATCAGGTCTTTGTGGATATTTCTGATGGATCGGTCTCCTCGTTGGTATTCTGGAGGGGCTCTACAGGAATTCAACTCATATTTCTTCCATCAACACATTTTCAGCAACTTCTTAGCATGTCTGACATATTATGAATACATGGTTGCGGAATCAAAAATATATCAGGACTGAGACATACACTTCTGAAACTTGCTATATAGACTGAAGGTATTTTACTCTCATAGGAATCCCAGCACACTTTTTAGAAATGTCAGTCATAAGAAAAGAGAACCCCCATATATTTCCTAGCAAGATTTTAAATACTAAAAATAACATTTAAACATATATTTAATTTCCTCTCAATTCCAGGAGCTCATATAATGCCCCTTTTCATTAGAAAAATGTATTATTTTATTACAGTAATGAGGTTTGCAGTGCTGCAAAGATGAAAACAATAAAATCTTCTGTTTCCATTCAGTTCCCTTTCCATACAACTGCTTTCTACAGACCTGACCTCCAGGCAGACCATGGACTTTCCTTCTATCCATTTTTAAAGCAAATTTTCTACCTGCTTTTCATGGAAATAAAAAGAACTTTGTCTTACAACTCAGTGGATTGAAGATTTCCTACTGATAAACCCATACCTTATCTACACCCCCTCACAGATTAGGGAAGCTGGCGATCCAGGGATGGAAGCTGGAGTTAAAGGTGGCTGCCTGGGGAAAAATGTCTTTAGAGAAACGCTGAGTGTTCTGGCTTTATAATGTGGTAGTATCTCCATGACGCCAAGGCATTTTTAAAATAGGCTTCCTTTGCAACGAGAGCTGGTTTTGATCTTGCTGTCTAGTGATTACAGATTTTTGTGCAGCTCACAGAAATGCCTACAGTTTGCTAAGGGAAAAACTGTTCTCAGTGTCTGAGGCTCAGTTTGAGCAAAATTCCCTTTGTGCTGTGGTCCTTCCTCCCTAGAGAAGGCTGTGCACTGAGTGAGTGGTTCCGAGGTGAGCTGGCTGGAGGAGGCTGGCTCCGTACCAGCTGGAGAGTTGGTCTTTCACTAGTTCAGCTTAAACTGAAGGCTCAGGCCTCTGCTTTCACCAGGCACACCACATTCAGGGACTCAATAATCACTAGCATGGCTGGACTGATGTCAAAGCATCAATCCCCCACCCACATATCTGGGCTGGAGTCATTCCCCTACACAATAAAAGCTTGGAGCTGATAAAAGTAGTGTTTCACAGGATGGCCATCACCTTCACAGCTTCATGCAGCGATGAGGGTTAAGATAATGTTCCCTGACATGGTCTGTTGAAACAGACATGAGACTTTTGAATAGCTGATGACAGTTTTATTATTTTTTTACAACTGACAACAGCTAATACTGGATATTAAGAAAAGAGATAAGAAACTGTGTGTTCCTCAGCCTTGGTACATCCACAGAGGTTTCCTAATCACCAGCAGTCACATCCAAGTCACATCCTGCTTCTGGGACATCAGGAATCTCTCCAGCCGCTCTTCAAACTCATTTTGAATTTGGATTTTCTGACAATTTGTTACAACTACTGCTGCAGTTTGAGTGGTGCTTTGAGAATACATATTTCCATTGTTCATTTAAAACATACCGCTTGGTCATTTTGAAGATGTCCACTGAGCTCTGTGCAATAAAAGCATAGAAAGCATAAGGATGGATACATAGGTGAAGACCAAAGGAGAGCCCAGCCCAGTGCTGTCTCTGACAGTGACCAAGAGTCCATTGAAGGGGACAAGAGTAGGACACTGAGAGGGTTGTGAGCCATCCCTCAATACTTTCCCCAGACCCAGAAATCTGCAGCTTAAAGTCCTTGTCAGACTCAGTTTCTTTGTATTTAACAGTCGTTAATGGATTTTCTTCCATCAACTTGTATAATTTCTCTTTGAACCCTTGTAAATCTTCCAGACCATCTTGTGGTGGGGGGGTCCCATAATTTAAGTCTGTGTTGTGTGGAAAAAAAACAGCTTAGTCCCCACAGTCCACCCTTGCTGCTGTGCACTCTGACTGCATGGCTGTTTGTGTGTCCTTTAGCTTGGTCTTAAAAGCCTGGCACATAGTGAATGAGAAAGCAGCTGGCCCTCAGGCACCTTTTGCTTGCCACCAGGATGCTACAGCTTTGCTCAAACCCCTGGACCCCAGACACTTCTTTTCCAACTAAACCTGCTCAGTTATTCTGTACCCTAGACACATCCTCTCTGAGATCCCTGAAGAGCTCTGGCACATCTGTGATGCGTGATTTCTCTCTACAGAAGCCATGCCTAGCCCCCTAAATACTTATTCATGTGTCCACTGATCATTTTATATTAAAGTTTCATCTGATTTTCCTGGTGTGGAAGTCAAATACACTCATCAGATACACTAGTAAACAGACATACTTGCACAGGTGTAGTAAATAACTATTTCAGCCCAAGTAATAGTTGCCTGGGCTCCCCAGAGTCCTTTTTAATGCAGAACTGATTTTTAACAGAATTTCTCTGCTAGTGCAATTGATCTCACTGATAGGTTACACACCGCTGCAGGTAGCTTAGCAATTTCCTATCGGAGCTCCTTTCAACTGAAAAGCTCCTTTGGCTCGTTTCCATCCACATACCCTTCAGAAAGAATGTAAACCAAGAATTTGGGACTCACTGAAGAATAAGGGCTCTGTTCCCTCATGCTAAGCACTGGGTCCTCTCTGGTCCTAGGCAGCTGCTGATCAGTGCAGAAGGGTGTCATCAGAAAACACCAATACTCCCTTATCAGAAGCAATTCAGACATTTAGGTCCTAATTACCAGCTGTTTTTGCTTAAGGCTTCATCTTCATTGTGAAGTAATTCAGTGTGGTGGGATATCAGGACATAGAAGCTGTTGGTGATGAAACCCCTGCAACTCTACTATGGAAGTTCCAGGGGATCCAGTTTAGTCTGGTGCCTTGCATGAAAGGTCCCCACCACACAGGTGTTTTCAGGGTATCTGGAGGGAAATCAT
>NW_015090906.1:187691-196268 GCF_001431845.1 Calidris pugnax | reverse complement strand
CTAACCATTTTCTCTTTCTCACACAATTACAATTTCCCTGACAGTAGCATGGGGGAAACCACTGGTTCCCAGAATGAGGAAAGATAGATACAGCAAAGCTAGAGTTAATTACACTATGGTAGGGCTAAGGCTGCAGCAACTTATATCTGCCAAATTTAAAAAGCCAGTTCTCAAAATGTGTGCATGGAACTAATCACCTCTTGATGTTTCTGCCAGATAAAAAAGCAAAACCAACCAAAAGCACCCCCACTAACAGACCACTCACAAAGGGGGGACACCAGGTTCAGCACACAGGAGCTCTGGAGGATGGATAATTCCCCACAATTCTAACATTTTAATACCATAAGAATTTTACAGAGTGGTAAAATGTGCAGAATTTGGTAGAAACTTGGAAGATCCTTTCACAAATATGTCAATAACGTAAGGTGGAATTCACTTCCCAAGGCGATAGGACAGAAGCAGTAGCACCAGCCATCTTCTGATAATTGGTAGCGGTTAATGAGACAAGTCCATTAATAAGTCCATTATTTCCCACTCAGAAATTTTTGCCCCACATCAAAGGCATGCAAAGATAGCTCAGGCACCTCTCTCAGTCCTAAAGGACTTTCTACTCTTGCTCCTGGTGGAAGGTGGGATTTTGTGTAGGGAAGGCTTGTGTGGAGTCACTGCGGAAGCTGCAATTCAATCAGACTCCTAACTAAAAGTTAGAGGTGGTTGAAATTAATTCCTTTTGAAAAAAAGGTTGACATGAGTTCCTCATTTTTCTAATGAAATAACAACACTGCCACATCCCACCAGGAGCTGTGAGGCATAATAAGCATTTTAAGGTACTTAGTTATTCTGGCAGTCAGAACCATCTGCATGCAAGAAATAAGCATCATAATAACCCCTTCATAAAAACAAAGAGGAGCTTCATATCACAAAAGCACAGACCTACAGGTTGAAGGGATCTTGAAAGTCCTCTAGGTCTCCTGTACAAAGGTGGGGTAACTTCCTAATTAGATCACTTTGCTCAGGGCTGCGACCAGTTGGGTTTTTGAAATACCTCAAGAAATTTCTTCCATCCAGCATGTGACCATTGCATCACTGAGAAGAGTCTGGCTTCATCTTCCATATAAATCCCTCCAAGTACCAGAAAGCTGCTGTCACACCCTTGCTTATGTCTTTCAAGTTAACCAAGCCCAGTTCCCTTTGCCTCTCTGTACCTTGTGCTCCAGCCCCCTAACCATCTTAATGATCCTCTGCTTGGCTCTCTCCAGTTTACTAATAAATGCTTACCTTGGTATAGAAATGCCAGGTTTCTTGACCCATCCAAGACATCATACTACAGAACTGCCGTACAATTGTGTGTTTGAGAGGTAGTTTAAGTGAGTTCATCAGCTTCCAAATGTATTAGCTACAAATGTTTCTTTTAAATCTCCTGAAGTCATGTAAGTTGGACACCTGGCTTTACAGATGGTCAGACCGTGAAAGTATAAAAATATTCCTGATACATCTGTTTAAACATTTGCAAAATAGTGTCTCCTGAAAACTTATAGCATATGCAGCCTATTGCTAATATTCCTAATTTATAATAGTGCCCAAAAGCACCACACAGCCAGGGGGTGATGCTTTCTGGCTGCTGCACTTCCTTGTTGGAAGAAACCAAGTTGTCTCAAAGAGCTCAGCCCAAGGAGTTTGCAAACTAGGCTACACAAATTGCAGAAGGGGAAGGAGAGACACAGAAGAGGGAAAAGGAATATCTTGTTCACAGAAATTGTCAACTGAAGAGCCAGAAATAAGACTTAAGTCTTCAGGCTTGCAGATCACTCTTCTATACACCTCTTCTTTTCTTTTTGCCCACCTTCCAGGTTTTATTGGGACATCTGCTTAATGACACAGAAGTCCTCTAAAGTCTTCAGCTTTTGCAAGAATTATGAAACATGGAGTGGTCATTTCTGGCTTAAACCATTAAAGCCCTTATTTTCCATCTGTCCATCATGTATGTTTCTGCTGTGGCTTCCTTTCTAGTACTGTGCTGGTGCAAGGGCCAATGCTGAACACCATAACACTACCCTAAATTCATGTATTTGGAAGAGGATAGAGAAAGCATGCTCTTGGATTAATTTTATACACATAAATAAAGGCAATATTGCTGACCTTCAGAATGAAACTTTCCTCTAGGCAAAACAGACTGTGAGGATGAAAGGGATTTGAGAATTCAGCAGGAAAATATTAGCACCAAAAGCCATCAAATGGGTGTTTGGCACTACTCGTAGGAACACAGGACATCAGAGACCCCTTGACTCATCAGCTGAAGACATTCATTGTTCTCATGGGCAACAGTGTCATATAATCTCATTCAGAAGTTCGAAATTTTCCCCCCTCTCCTTTATTGGCTCTGTATTCAACCAACATAGGTGGAGGAAAAAAGACTGTCTAGGCCAGAGGCTCGGGGAGGATCACCGGGTGTGAATAATGGGACTCTCTGGCCATTTTTCTCCTGTGCCTATCTACATGACAAATCCGTTAATTATCCCTTGACATATTCAAGGAGCCTTCTATTATAGTGCGGCAATCCTCCCATCCTGTCTTAGAATCACACATTCATGGAATGGTTTAGGTTAGAAGGGACCTTAAAGATCATCAAGTTCCAACCCCCCTGCCATGGGCAGGGACACCTCCCACTTGAGCAGGTCTGACATATTTAATCTAAATACACGCTATTCTATACAGAGGAGGGTTCCAAATGCAGGTGGCTTCTTGGATGTATATTAGCTGCTGGTGTTTCAGGTATGTGAGTTAATATTTTCCTACACCTCCTGATGTTGATTCTCTTCACATGGATCCCACCCATTGCAATCACTGGACATCCTCTGAGTGCCTTGGTGGCCAACTGTCCTGTCCCCTCATATGAGGAGGCCAGCAATAATTAGAAATGCAGTTATAAACAGTAGCAGCTCGTACAAGCAAGTGGCAGGCTGGGAGAGATCTGCTCAGTCTGGTGTATTTTAATAACTCTCTTACCCACAGCGCCTTCAAATGAAACACCACTAGTTTAATGGGAAGGGAAACCACGGGCAGACTGAGTAGGAACCAACGACACAAATCTATTTAATATATAAAATAAAGCTTTTGATATTGTGATGCCAAATGGATTATCTAGGAAAATGTGCTGAAAGAAAACAAGCATCTCCCCTTTCAATATTTATATATCCCTAGATAACAGCCTTCATTGAGATGGATTTGTCAGAGTTACAGTGCTGAGCATCCTTTTATGGTTAGTTTCTCAATTTTATGCCTAACAATAAATGGCAGTGATGCTTTCTATTAGAAAGGCACAACAGCTGGATTTGGCATGAAGTTCGAAATCTGATTCCAAAAATGGCAGCAATTTATGAAGCTTTGACAAAAATACATAAACGCAATAAGAAAATATTGATTCTTCTGACTTCCGCTTCACAGATTTGACACATGCACTTATGGCCCGATATAAATGAGTAATAGCAACAGTAATAATGATTAATTTCTTTCTCAGCTTTCAGACTTCACCTTTGAAACTCTGCACAGCTTTTTCTTACCTCCATTACTGTTCAAATTTCCTCACGTTAATATTTCTTTTAATATTATTGGTTATATTGCAACATAGAGGTTGCAGCAGTTTAAGGCTTCCTTGTAAAAAAATGGGACCTATTTGCCCTGTTGCCAACACATACAGTCTCCATACCAAAGAGTTTATGACCTAATTACAGGTGAGACAGAAGCAGTCAAACATACACAACAGGAGAACATTTCCTCTTTTCTGTTGCAATCTGCCTTAAACCCTTGTTTCTTTCTATCTTGCCGTACCTGGTATGGGTGGGATGTCTTCCCATTGCTGGAGTACAAGATTTGTATCAGCTGAATTCATACCTTACCTTAAATCACAGTTCTTTGTGAAGCTCCCCATTGCCAACTCACCAAAGGAAGTCTTCATGCTGACAGAAGCATCATGGCTAGGATCTTAAATTTGGGTGGACGCTGAGCATCAGCCCAGGAATAGTTCATGGTGGCTGGTATCGGTCTTGGCATTACAACTTTACCTGGACAAGAATTTGCCCACTTCACAAATAAGATGTGAGACAATATTGACCATAAGCGCTAATAAAACCCATTGCTTCTTGTTCCAATGGTTTGCTTTGAATGAGTAAGTTGGAATCCTGGGAATGTGCATTATATTTCAGTGAGATTTAAGAGAGTTTCCCCAGAGTGAGAGCTTCAGCTGACTTAGAGAAAGAAAGAAAACTTTCCACAGTTCTCCAGATCAAAGAGGAAAGCTCAGAGAAGTGAGTTAATGCACAGAAAGAAGTAAAATCGAGGAGATACAGTAAAACCACCTTACCTTCTTATTTATGAATTATTTTTTTAAAAATCCTCTTAATTCTTGGGCCTCTGATGTTTTGGTAAGGGCATAGATCTGACAGCATGGATTCTTGGTCTGGGAGTTAAAAAGAACTTTACAAAAACCTGGTATTTGTCATGACTTGTGTTGAGTTGGAGAGGGCACAGAAACAATGGTGGACTGGATGTTCTTGATCAGTGCTGAAACCAGCGAAGTCCACAGACTTTCCCAGGAGAATTAATTAAAAAGAGGCCAAAGAGCCCTTTTCCAACCACAATTGAAGAGTTTAGAACAAAGTCTAGTCTTTTTAGCTAGAAATCATAGACTTGCATTTTATTAAAAAGTCTTTAAAAGACTGGAAAATTGACATCAAAGAACAAGCAAATTAAATGCCTAAGAGAAGAGATGATTTTTAGCTTTTTAAAAGACTACTGAAATCCAATATACTGAACACAAATATTGCCATCAGGCTGAGAATTTCTGCCTCATTTTTCTGTGTGATTCCATTAACTGTCTTTCATACACCTGGGGGAAAAATTGCCCAAAAGAAAAAAAAGCCTTTGATAGAATGTCATTCTGTCCCTACCTTTTTAATCAAGGTTGAAAAAGGTTTATAATGTGTATCAGAGATTGCTGAGTCACTCTCCAAATTCAAAAAACAGAAGTACTTTCTTAATGAATTGACATGCCCCAAAAATGGGCATCTCTTTGAGGACGAGCAAGAAAAAAGAACTTCCAAATTTGTTTTTATTCCTGGAGAGAAGAAAACCATGGGGAAAAATCCCTGTTGCTTTCTTCCTTTGTGAATTACCTTTAACTACTGCAGAATGTCACCGCTGAGCCACAGGTGACAACTGCATCACGTCTCTGCTGACGTTAATGTTTTCTTACCGCTCCCCTGTTAACAGGGATGGAAGGAGATGACAAGAGCCCAGCAGTCAACAGCTTTGCGGTGAAATTGCTGGGTGTCTTTGGACTTCATTCCTAAGTCATTCTCATCCGCTTCAGATCAGGTCTATTGATTTCATCCAGTGCCTGGGGATTATTTGTAAGGTGCTTTGAGCTCCTCCGACTGAAAGTACTTCTGGAGCGCATAATATTATTGGATTGCCTTTGGGGGGCAGATGACTGCAAAAATCTATGTTTTTAACTATAATTTTAGAAAGGGAGAAATATAAAGACAAGAATCTGACAGCTATGTTAATCATACAACTTGCAGCAATGGTTTTTTTTTTTCTAATAAATCAGGTCTTTGTGGATATTTCTGATGGATCGGTCTCCTCGTTGGTATTCTGGAGGGGCTCTACAGGAATTCAACTCATATTTCTTCCATCAACACATTTTCAGCAACTTCTTAGCATGTCTGACATATTATGAATACATGGTTGCGGAATCAAAAATATATCAGGACTGAGACATACACTTCTGAAACTTGCTATATAGACTGAAGGTATTTTACTCTCATAGGAATCCCAGCACACTTTTTAGAAATGTCAGTCATAAGAAAAGAGAACCCCCATATATTTCCTAGCAAGATTTTAAATACTAAAAATAACATTTAAACATATATTTAATTTCCTCTCAATTCCAGGAGCTCATATAATGCCCCTTTTCATTAGAAAAATGTATTATTTTATTACAGTAATGAGGTTTGCAGTGCTGCAAAGATGAAAACAATAAAATCTTCTGTTTCCATTCAGTTCCCTTTCCATACAACTGCTTTCTACAGACCTGACCTCCAGGCAGACCATGGACTTTCCTTCTATCCATTTTTAAAGCAAATTTTCTACCTGCTTTTCATGGAAATAAAAAGAACTTTGTCTTACAACTCAGTGGATTGAAGATTTCCTACTGATAAACCCATACCTTATCTACACCCCCTCACAGATTAGGGAAGCTGGCGATCCAGGGATGGAAGCTGGAGTTAAAGGTGGCTGCCTGGGGAAAAATGTCTTTAGAGAAACGCTGAGTGTTCTGGCTTTATAATGTGGTAGTATCTCCATGACGCCAAGGCATTTTTAAAATAGGCTTCCTTTGCAACGAGAGCTGGTTTTGATCTTGCTGTCTAGTGATTACAGATTTTTGTGCAGCTCACAGAAATGCCTACAGTTTGCTAAGGGAAAAACTGTTCTCAGTGTCTGAGGCTCAGTTTGAGCAAAATTCCCTTTGTGCTGTGGTCCTTCCTCCCTAGAGAAGGCTGTGCACTGAGTGAGTGGTTCCGAGGTGAGCTGGCTGGAGGAGGCTGGCTCCGTACCAGCTGGAGAGTTGGTCTTTCACTAGTTCAGCTTAAACTGAAGGCTCAGGCCTCTGCTTTCACCAGGCACACCACATTCAGGGACTCAATAATCACTAGCATGGCTGGACTGATGTCAAAGCATCAATCCCCCACCCACATATCTGGGCTGGAGTCATTCCCCTACACAATAAAAGCTTGGAGCTGATAAAAGTAGTGTTTCACAGGATGGCCATCACCTTCACAGCTTCATGCAGCGATGAGGGTTAAGATAATGTTCCCTGACATGGTCTGTTGAAACAGACATGAGACTTTTGAATAGCTGATGACAGTTTTATTATTTTTTTACAACTGACAACAGCTAATACTGGATATTAAGAAAAGAGATAAGAAACTGTGTGTTCCTCAGCCTTGGTACATCCACAGAGGTTTCCTAATCACCAGCAGTCACATCCAAGTCACATCCTGCTTCTGGGACATCAGGAATCTCTCCAGCCGCTCTTCAAACTCATTTTGAATTTGGATTTTCTGACAATTTGTTACAACTACTGCTGCAGTTTGAGTGGTGCTTTGAGAATACATATTTCCATTGTTCATTTAAAACATACCGCTTGGTCATTTTGAAGATGTCCACTGAGCTCTGTGCAATAAAAGCATAGAAAGCATAAGGATGGATACATAGGTGAAGACCAAAGGAGAGCCCAGCCCAGTGCTGTCTCTGACAGTGACCAAGAGTCCATTGAAGGGGACAAGAGTAGGACACTGAGAGGGTTGTGAGCCATCCCTCAATACTTTCCCCAGACCCAGAAATCTGCAGCTTAAAGTCCTTGTCAGACTCAGTTTCTTTGTATTTAACAGTCGTTAATGGATTTTCTTCCATCAACTTGTATAATTTCTCTTTGAACCCTTGTAAATCTTCCAGACCATCTTGTGGTGGGGGGGTCCCATAATTTAAGTCTGTGTTGTGTGGAAAAAAAACAGCTTAGTCCCCACAGTCCACCCTTGCTGCTGTGCACTCTGACTGCATGGCTGTTTGTGTGTCCTTTAGCTTGGTCTTAAAAGCCTGGCACATAGTGAATGAGAAAGCAGCTGGCCCTCAGGCACCTTTTGCTTGCCACCAGGATGCTACAGCTTTGCTCAAACCCCTGGACCCCAGACACTTCTTTTCCAACTAAACCTGCTCAGTTATTCTGTACCCTAGACACATCCTCTCTGAGATCCCTGAAGAGCTCTGGCACATCTGTGATGCGTGATTTCTCTCTACAGAAGCCATGCCTAGCCCCCTAAATACTTATTCATGTGTCCACTGATCATTTTATATTAAAGTTTCATCTGATTTTCCTGGTGTGGAAGTCAAATACACTCATCAGATACACTAGTAAACAGACATACTTGCACAGGTGTAGTAAATAACTATTTCAGCCCAAGTAATAGTTGCCTGGGCTCCCCAGAGTCCTTTTTAATGCAGAACTGATTTTTAACAGAATTTCTCTGCTAGTGCAATTGATCTCACTGATAGGTTACACACCGCTGCAGGTAGCTTAGCAATTTCCTATCGGAGCTCCTTTCAACTGAAAAGCTCCTTTGGCTCGTTTCCATCCACATACCCTTCAGAAAGAATGTAAACCAAGAATTTGGGACTCACTGAAGAATAAGGGCTCTGTTCCCTCATGCTAAGCACTGGGTCCTCTCTGGTCCTAGGCAGCTGCTGATCAGTGCAGAAGGGTGTCATCAGAAAACACCAATACTCCCTTATCAGAAGCAATTCAGACATTTAGGTCCTAATTACCAGCTGTTTTTGCTTAAGGCTTCATCTTCATTGTGAAGTAATTCAGTGTGGTGGGATATCAGGACATAGAAGCTGTTGGTGATGAAACCCCTGCAACTCTACTATGGAAGTTCCAGGGGATCCAGTTTAGTCTGGTGCCTTGCATGAAAGGTCCCCACCACACAGGTGTTTTCAGGGTATCTGGAGGGAAATCAT